>NC_091454.1:59318268-59570768 GCF_027789765.1 Dendropsophus ebraccatus | reverse complement strand
CAGGGAGCTGATCAACACCAGTCTCTCCAAATTTGACGACCGCGCAGAGAGCTACAGAGCCTGGAAAGCAACCTTCAAAGCTGCCATCGCCAACCTCAACCTTACCGCAGAGCAGGAGCTTGATCTCATGGTCAAATGGCTGGGCCCTGGCTCTACAAATCGCATCAAGAAGTTAAGGACTGTCTATGTGGGACAAGCTGAAGCAGGTCTTGCCGCTGCCTGGCAGAGACTTGAACGTACCTTTGGCAGTGCCGAAGCAATAGAGAAAGCCCTATTCAAGAGACTGCAGAACATCCCAAAGATTAATCTGAAGGAAGTCCACAAGCTTCAGGACTTAAGTGATCTGCTCATGGAACTGGAACTTGCTAAAAGAGATCCTCGTCTATCTGGACTATGCTATCTGGATACCGCCCATGGGGTAAACCCAATCGTCACAAAGCTGCCATACAGTTTGCAGGAGAAGTGGGCAACATCAGTCTCAAGATATAAGAGAGCACATGATGTCACCTTTCCACCATTCATCCACTTCTGCAGGTTCATCGACGAACAAGCCCAGATGAGGAATGACCCCAGTCTTGACTTCCTGGAGCTCAACACTCCAGCTGCATCATCATCAAGGTATGAAGGTGCCACACAGAAACACAGAGACTTTAAGAGCTGTGCGAGTGTTAGAAAGACTAACCTGCCACCACCTGCAGCATCCACGGGTAAACACCAAACTAACTCATCAAGAGACAAGTCCTTTAATCGTGAATGTCCCATTCATAAAAAACCTCACTCACTAAATAAATGCAGAGGCTTCAGGTCCAAACCCATACAGGAACGCAAGAAAATCCTCACTGAGCTAGGAGTATGTTTCAGATGCTGCGCCTCATTGGAGCATATGGCTAAGGACTGTAAATCTGCCATTAAGTGTGAGGAGTGTAACAGCGACAGACATGTCACGGTTATGCACCTAACCCCACCCACCAGCGATTCATCGGCTGCAATTACCAGTATTCCCACTACAAGCCATGGCGGGGAGCCTCAGAATCGTGCTAACTCTACCACTGATGTTTCCTGTTCATGCTCGGAGGTATGTGGGGAGAGCCAAAGGGACAAATGTTGTGCCAGAATATGTCTGATCAAGGTTTACCCAGAAGGACAACCAAAAAAGGCTCTAAAAATGTATGCAATCATTGATGACCAGAGCAACCGGTCCCTAGCCGGACCTAAATTCTTTGAAGCCTTTGGGATCGAGGGACCCACAAAACCCTATACCTTAAACACCTGCTCAGGCAGCATAGAGACTTGTGGCAGAAGAGCACAAGGATTCATCGCTTCTCCCATCAGTGGAGACACAGAGATACCCTTACCTACACTGATTGAATGTGACCAAATACCTGATCACAGGGATGAGATTCCTACCCCAGAAGCTGCATTTCACCAACCACACCTAAGGCACCTGACCAGTGTTATCCCACCCTTGGATATGGACGCTGAAATTCTACTCCTGCTTGGCAGAGACAATCTAAGGGTACACAAAGTGCGTCAGCAGTGTAACGGTCCTGACTATGCCCCATACGCCCAGAGACTGGACTTAGGATGGGTAATCATTGGAAATGTATGCTTGGATCAATCAGGAATTGACTCCTTTAAGACTTACGTGCACGGGGACGGACGCACATCTTGCATCAAGCCGTGCCCTCATCACTATAAAGTCAAGGAGAAACCTCCAGACCTCATACAGCTGCCTGACGTCATTCCCTCCCCCTATGCTGACAACTTGGGGAGATCAGTGTTCCTCACAACGAAGGATGACGATAAAGTAGCCTTGTCAGTAGAGGACAGAGACTTTGTCAAGATTATGGACAGTGAATTCTCTAAGGAGGAAACCAATCACTGGGTTTCTCCACTACCGTTCAGAGCTTCCAGGGTAAGACTCCCAAACAACCGGGAACAAGCTTTGCAAAGATTTAACTCTCTTCAGCGTTCCCTAAACAGCAAGCCTGAAATGAGAGAACACGTTGTCACGTTTATGGAAAGAATATTCCGGAACAACCATGCAGAACCAGCTCCATCCTTGAAGAAGAACGAGGAGTGCTGGTACTTACCTTCATTCGGAGTATACCATCCCAGAAAACCTAATCAAATTAGGGTTGTATTTGACTCAAGCGCCAAACATCAAGGTGTGTCTCTTAATGATGTCCTTCTCACAGGTCCCAATCTGACAAATAACCTTGTCGGAGTCTCGATGAGGTTCAGAAAAGAGCCTGTTGCCATCACCGCTGATATTGAACAGATGTTCCACTGCTTCATAGTCAGAGAGGACCACAGGAACTTCCTCAGATTTCTGTGGTACAAGGACAATGACACCACCAAGGAGATGATGGAGTACCGCATGAGGGTACATGTATTTGGGAACAGCCCTTCACCTGCTGTAGCGACTTATGGCCTTCGCAGAACCGCCAAAGAGGGAGAGTCCCAGTATGGAAAGGATGCCAGAGACTTTGTAGAAAAGGACTTCTACGTAGATGATGGACTCAAATCATTACCTACTGAAGAAGAGGCAATTGATTTACTTAAAAGGACTCAAAACATGCTGTACCAAGCCAAACTACGGCTACACAAAATCGCTTCAAACAGCCTGGCTGTCATGAGAGCCTTCGAGTCAGATGATCATGCTCCTGGATTCAAAGACATAAACCTGGGACAAGACGATCCACCAGTGCAAAGAAGCTTAGGCCTGAGGTGGGATCTGTCCGCCGACTCCTTTGGCTTTCAAGTAAGTCGTGCAGACAAACCCTTTACAAAACGTGGTGTCCTGTCAGTTGTGAACAGCCTATACGATCCACTGGGATTTGTAGCGCCCATCACCATACAAGGTAAATCCCTACTGAGACAGCTTTCTGAAACCATCAAGGATTGGGATGCCCCCCTTCCTTCTGATAAGGAGCAAAAGTGGGAAGCCTGGAAGCAATCTTTGTATGCCTTGGATCAGATCAACATCCCAAGATGCTATGTCAAAGCCTCGCTTACTGGCAGCAAGGGAAAGGAACTCTACGTGTTCTCGGATGCTTCCATAGAGGCCATAGCAGCCGTTGCTTACCTCAAGGCGACAGAACCCAACAGTCAAGTTCATATTGGGTTCGTTTTTGGCAAAGCCAAGTTAGCCCCCAAGCCTGATCACACTATTCCCAGGCTTGAACTTTGCGGAGCTGTATTAGCAGTGGAGATTGCAGACTTCATACAGCAAGAACTGGGTGCTGACATAGACGAGGTCCGATACTACACTGACAGTAAGGTCGTTTTAGGTTACATCTACAATCAGACCAAGCGATTTTATGTGTACGTCAGTAACCGCATTCAGAGAATCAGGAGGTCCTCCAAACCTGAACAATGGCATTACGTACCATCCGAGCTTAATCCAGCAGATCACGCCACCAGGCCTATGTCTATAGGTTCCTTTGCGAACTCTTCATGGCTTACAGGCCCAGAATTTCTGCTGGAACAGACAGAGGAACATGTTCAGGAGGTCTACAGCATCCAAGACCCAGATAATGATCCAGAAATCCGCACTGAAGTCGGCGCATTAGTCACTGGAACAAAGCCACCTTCCAACCTCAATTGTCAACGTTTTGAACGTTTCTCCAGTTGGATGAGACTTGTTAGGACTATTGCAAGGTTGGCGCATATTGCAAGATGCTATCACCATACGCCTGGAGATCACGATTGTCGCGGCTGGCATGTCTGCCATAAACCCCTCTCTGCTGAGGACATTTCTCATAGTGAATCCCTTATAATACGTCATGTGCAGCAGGGGGAATTCAGTGCTGAGTGGAGGTGCTTGTACGACAAACAGCAGGTTCCAGTGAAAAGCCCTATTGCTAATTTGAATCCATTTATGGACAGTTTTGGTTTGCTAAGGGTTGGTGGTCGACTCAATCAGGTTGACCTAGGAGTTGCAGAGCAAAACCCTCTCATCATTCCCAGCAAACATCACATTACCACCTTGCTGATCCGGCACCACCATGAAAGGACTGAACACCAAGGAAGGCAAATAACTGAGGGCAAGTTACGTTCTGCAGGCCTTTGGATTCTAGGCATGAAGAGGCGTGTGGCGCACTTACTGCATGACTGTGTACATTGTCGTAAGGCAAGGGGAAAACAGTTATACCAACAGATGGCTGACTTGCCTGCGGACAGACTAAGTACTGAGCCACCATTCACCTATGTTGGCCTAGACGTCTTTGGGCCATGGATGGTGTCTGCAAGCAGGACCCGTGGCGGCCACGCTAACAGTAAGCGTTGGGCCGTACTATTCACTTGCATGAGCGTGCGTGCCGTTCACATAGAGGTGATAGAATCCATGGACGCATCCAGCCTGATTAATGCTTTAAGACGCTTCTTCGCAGTCAGAGGACCAGTGAAGCAGTTGAGGTCTGACCGTGGAAGCAACTTCATTGGAGCATGCCGAGAACTGAATATTGACACCAAGCCCATCCAAGATCAGCTGGCAGAGAAGGGTTGCACCTGGATTTTCAATCCTCCTCATAGTTCCCACATGGGAGGCGCCTGGGAAAGGATGATCGGGATCTCACGCAGCATCTTGAACTCTATGCTTATGGATGTGAATTCTTCAAGACTCACACATGAGACCCTGGTTACTCTTCTTGCTGAGGTTTCCGCCATCATCAACTCAAGACCCCTTGTTCCAGTATCAATGGATCCTGAAGCACCAGCTATACTGACTCCAGCTACTCTTCTCACCCAGAAAACTGGGAATCAACTGACGCCAAGTAGAGAGTACACTCATGGAAACATCTACCAAAAACAGTGGAAACGTGTACAACACTTAGCGGATTACTTCTGGAACAGATGGCGAAAGGAGTATCTTGTGATTCTTCAAGGAAGAAGAAAATGGCAACACCAGAAACCAAACTTGAAGAAAGGAGACCTCGTATTGATGAAGGAACAACAAACCGAAAGGATGGACTGGCCTATGGGACTAGTTACAAAAGTTCTTCCCAGCAAGGATGGCAAGATCCGGAAGGTGGAGTTGAAGATCTCCAGGAAGGGTGAGACCAAAACGTTTGCAAGGCCTATCAACGAACTGATCCTGATATTGCCTGTTGAGGATGTTCCTGGCGGATGAACAGGACTGAACTTTCCTTTAAAGAACTTTATTCCTCAGTTATGAAACAGGATTATCTCACTGTTTATATTGCATATTAACATGTTTTGTTTCAGGTTCTGCACTATATTTCATAGAAATTAGTTTATAGTGAAATTCCCCTAAGGGAATTTCAGACGGGGAGTGTGCTGTTCTCCTCACTTATCTGTATGTTATTCAGATGTTTTATAACTGCATTGTTTACATTCATTCCTTGTTGTATTCATTACATGTATTCTTGTTGTGCTGCCATCTGCTGGCCAAGAGTTTAGACTCCCCTCCATTTTCACATTTTTTGGTTTGTCCCTTAGTGGGTGTGTCTTATAGCCCAGTCTCCACGTCACTTCCTGTAGCAGGCATTCTTCATCCTGCTTCTGACTGGAGAAGTAGTGCTTGCTTGGGCTTATCAGAGTCATAATCTTCTGACCAGAAATTACAAGTGTCAGCAAGGTATCTTCTAGGAAAGCAGCAACAGCCCAATATAACTACTATACTGCATCCGTGACTAAGCTGTATGTGAAGTTATTAAACTACGTTCTGCTCAATTTCCTACTCTACCTGACGCTTATTCTGGTTCCTGTCTGCCTCATATGCTGGAATACAAGGTAGGAAATCTCCAGTCAGGCCCACTAGTCAGATAAACCTTCACTCGCCACATGTGGGGACAGAACAGGGAGAGCAGGAGAGAGGTTACTTGGAGTTCAGGGTATAGTGAAATAAGGGGGTTGCTAGGTGAGAGCCAATGGGGGTGGTGGGAATAGCGTGGGGAAGGAGGGGGCTAGCTAGGAGTTGGAAGTGAGGAGAAAGAAACTTACCAGTCTTCTGAAGCTACAGGACCTGAGACGTCCGCCCGCCCGCCCTTATTGATACTTGGCCGGTGGGTGGTTGGCCTGGGGTTCGCGATGTAGCACTCGTCGCGGCAGCTGGCGGAGGGGGGGTCATCGATGGCTCGGACTGAGGGGGTTATCAGGAGGCCCTGTGGAGGAATGGGGAATCCACGTGTCTAGCTGGCAGCTAGTGGGAGTACGGAATGTGGTTACTACTTGGGTGGGATGATATGGTGATGGGCAGTACGTGACAGATTTGTCAACCCTGAGTCGGTGCGTAGCGACTGGGGATCATTATTCTAACTGTACTGCCATTTATGGGCCATCCGTGACCTCCTCGGGATATCAGTGTTATGGTTATGATAATGGGTTGTTATTGAAGTTTATAGGTAATATGTTTATTACAGAGTTGGTATATATATATTTGATATCCCTGTTATTTAATAAATAGGCTGCTGTGGCCATTATTCCAATTCTACATGGTGTTTGGTGTTTTATTTAAAGGGGCTAGAAGGGGGAGGAAGGGAGGTGTGGTTAAGATATTATTCCCTACCCGTAATCTGCAATACCCGGGTCAGGTCGCCGTCTCTCTCCCGGAGCGCATCGCACGTTCGTTGGGAACCCGGTGCTAAATCATTCGTAGACGACCTGATTCTGGGTCAGGGTTTCGTGCGTAGCAGAGCAGCTACCTCGCTGCGATCTATTGAAAGTCATCCCTTGAGCCAAGCTTTTGTAAAAAACAATAAAAAAAAAAAAACACTGAATATCAGCGCCATCTCAGGCGCGCAGCACGAGCCAAGGGGCGCACAGAGTTCGGCACAGGCAAATTCATGACAGTATCAATAGAAAGAACACATCATGGCGCAAAAAATTACGCCTCCCAGCCCTATAGATCAAAGAATAAAAGCGCTATAAGCCTGGGAATAGAGCGATTTTAAGGAACATATATTTGTTAACAATGGTTTAAATTTTTTACAGGCCATCAGATAATATAAAAGTTATCCATGTTACATATCGTTTTAATCGTAATGACTTGAGGAACATATATAACAAGTCAATTTTTCCATAGGACACACAGCGTAAAAATGAAGCCCCCCCAAAGAAAAAGAATTGCCTTTGTTTTTTTCAATTTCACTGTGCATATAATTTTTTTCTGGTTTCACAGCATATTTTATGGAAAAATTCAGTCCGTCATTGCAAATTACAATTAGTGACGCAAAAAATAAGGGCTCATGTTGGTCTGTAGGTGTAAAAATGCAAGTGCTAGGGCCTTTTAAGCACAAGGAGGAAAAAACGAAAATGCAAAAACGAAAGTTAGCCCGGTCCTTAAGGGGTTAAGAAAGATATTATGAAATGCATTATAGAGGATTAGAGATCGTTGCCTTACGTGGTCCAGTCCCTACGATACTATCCAATGTGTGGTCTCGTGATTTCACCGCCAAGTGCCTTAACCCCTTCCCCCAATATGACGTCCAGGGACGTCATGAAAAGCAGTGGCAGAACGCATCATGACGTCCCTGGACGTCATGGCTTCTCTGCCTCCCCCCTCTGTTCTTAGATGCGATCGGGCAGCAGGAGAAGGCTGTGTCACACAGCCTCCTCTTGCTGCCACTGCCCAGAGAGGAGCCATGCTCCCCTGGAGCAGTTAACCCCATAGACGCCGCGGTCGATGCGACCACAGTGTCTATGGGGAGATATGCTCCTGCCTGCCGATGGGGTGCCTGGGAGGAAGCTGCGGCACATGCTGCTGTGCTCCCCCCAGGCTTCCCTTCTCTGCTGCCGAGACCCACCCCCACCCGTGTGGCCGCCCGCTCCCTGTGCTCCCCCATCATGAGCCGCCCCCCTTCACATCGGGTGCCAGGGAGGAGGCTGCGGCACATGCTGCTGCGCTCCCCCCAGGCTTCCCTTCTCTGCTGCTCAGTTCCCCCTCCGTGCAGCCGCCCCCTCCCCGTGCTCCCCCATCTCCCCCGGCTCCTTCTGCATACTCTCCCATCCGGAGCTGCGCGAGCAATCGCGCGGCTCCGGGAGGGTATCCATAGCAACCTAGACGCTTCCCAGTGCGTCTGGGTTGCTATGATTTCTAGTGATCAGGCCCCTGCAGTTTGGCAGGGACTTGATCATTTGAATGATCTGTCAGTGTAATACTGACAGATCATTCAATAATGCATTACAGCACAGATCATGTGCTGTAATGCATTATAGATGTGAAAAAGTGAAAGTAAAAAAAAACACTAAACACATACATACATACATACATAATTAAAAAAATAATTACAATAAATAAATTAAATACATAATAAATAATTAAAATAAATAAATATATATAAATTAAATAAATATACACATTCCCCATCCCCCCTTTATAAATGATCCCCTATAAATAAGATACACATATTTGGTATCGACGCATCCGTAATGACCCCGTCTATTAACCTGTTACATTAATTATTCCACCATTAATGCCATTAAAAAAAATAAATAAAAAACTAACAAAAATGACAATTTTTTGTTAATCCCGCCCCCTAAAAAATAAAGGATAAACCTATCAAAAAGTCACATGTACCCAAAAGGTGTACCACTAAAAGCGTCAGCTTATGCCGCAAAAGAAAAGCCCTCTCATAACTCCATTGGTGAAAAAATGTAAATATTACAGTTCTTACAATATGCAAGACACAAATAATATTTATAGTATAAATGCCATAAACTATAACAAGAGCTATATAACATGGATATCGCTGTAATCGTACTGACCTAACGAATAAAGATAACATGTCATATGCAACTTATAGTAAATGGCATACAAAAAAATAACGAAAAACTGCTGCAAAATTGTGTTTTTTATTCGTACCACCTCAGAACAAAATTAATTAAAAAATGATGAGGGTGTCACATGTCCCCCGGAATGGTACCGATGGAAACGTCAACTTGTCTCACACAAATATTTTGGCACCCCAAAGCCTCTGTGACATGGTATAATGGCCAAAAAAAACCTGAAATAAGAAAAGACCCCAAAATTCCCCAGGTCTCTGTCATGTCTGCAGCCTGTGGTTGAGTCAGGTGATGCACTGCGGCCACATATGGGGGATTTCTAGAAACATTGGAATAAGGGGAATAAATAGTGAGTTCCATTTCTCAGTTAGCATTTGATGTGTAAGAGCAAAAAATGGATTAAAATGGAATATCTGCCAAAAAAATGAAAATGTTACATTTCCCCTTCAACTTGCTTAAATTTCTGCAAAACACCTAAAGGGTTAATAAACTTGTGAAATGTTACTTTGAATACTTTGAGGGGTGCAGTTTTTACAGTGGAGAGATTTATGGGGATAACTAACATACAGGCCCCACAAATCCACTACAGAACTGAACTGGTCCCTAATGAAATCAGAATTTGTAATTTTCCTGAAAATTTGAAAAAAGCTGCAAAATTTCGAAGCCCTCTAACATCCTAACAAGTAAAAGGACGTTCACCAAATGACGTCACTATAAAGCAGACATGTTGTAGATGTTGCAGTAATAATTAGTTCATGTGGCATGACTATCTTTCTTAGGAAAAAAGAGTTTTGAAGATAAAGAAACATACATTTTTCAAATTTTTTGCGCAAATGTTGTGTTTTTTACAAAAAACTACTGAGTGTATCAACCAAAGTATACCACAAACATAAAGAGGAATATGTCACAAAAAAACATTCTCAGAATAATCGCGATAGTTAAAAGCATTGCAGAGTTATAACTACATAAAGAGAGACAGGTCAAATTGGAAAAATAAGCCCTGGTCATTAAGGCCAAAACAGGCTGCGGAGGCAAGGGGTTAATCTCGTGGAACAAATCGCGTGTAACTTATTTATACAGAGAAAGTGAGCTGGGGGAAGATTAAACTTAGCGGAAATATCAGCTGGAGAAAGCTACATGGCAGGTTTTTGCACCTACACTGTTTTCTGTGTGAGATCAGGAATGCGAAGATGTAATAATTTGGGCGTTTACACGCGTGGCGATATCGAATGTGTTTGGTTTTTTTAAAATAAAATGGGAAAAGGGGGGTGATTTAAACTTTTATTATAGGATGGGAGTTTCTTATTATTGAAAAAAATATATACTCTTGGTTTAAGAGTAACTTGGTTCAAGAGCATTTTGGTTTAAGAGCTCACAGTTTTTTAAAATTGTGACTTGGTTTAAGAGCATTTCTTTGGTTTAAGAGCTCCCTGTACTGGGTGGGAGCGCGAGCGGGGGAGGCGCATGGTCTGCATAACGGGGTCTACAGCACTGTACTCTGACCCAGGAAGTCTCCCTCACCTTCCAAATCATAGCAGATCCAATTCAGGCTGGGGCTTGCATCAGGGGACAGGACTGTGGAGGTAATCTCTTTATAGCTGTAACCCCTCTCTCCCCGAACAGAGAGTGCTGCTATACTGTGCCCACATACAGTATGTCCTGCTCATTCCTTCATTCTCCCTACAGTCTCTGTCAGCCCTTGTGTTTCCTATCCTCTCCACTACTGTACAGTAACTTATAATATCACATATTGTGCTGTTTCTGAATGTTTGTTTCATCTGTTCTACATGTAATTCAGAATAAAAAATATTTTTGGGGTGTGGAACCAATTGTCTGCATTTCTATGATTTTTAATGGGAAAATTTGCTTTGGTTTAAGAGTGATTTGGATTACAAGCACGACTCTGAACAAATTATACTAGTAATCCAAGGCACCACTGGATATACACATATATATATATATATATATATTTTTTTTTTACACTAACTTGAAGTCCCCCTTGGGGACTGCTATTATAAATGCACTGATCTCTCAGAGATCAAAGCATTACTTATGTCCTGCATTTTTCCATAAGGTCAGTGCTTGATTACTATAGACTGTTGGAGCCCATACTAATCAAGTGCCGAGACGGGATCAGTGTCATTGCAGCGCAGAGCCCCTACCCGGCTGGAAGCAGGGATTGCTCCTCTGTGATTGCATGATGGGGGAGTGATCCCACCACAGATGGGGTTTTTAAGCCATTTAAATGTCATTGTCAGTTTGACAGCAGCATTTAAATGGTTAATTAGCCTCCACGGACAATCAGCTGTGCAAGCTAATAGCTGCAGTTATGTCAGCCAGGGAAGGCGCTGTACAGAAAGGGCTTGCACTGTGAGTCCTCTCTGTAAATCCCTTAAAATCATGATGACATCCCCGGACATCAAAATGGGTTAAGGGGTTAAGAGGATGGAAACACCTGAAAACCTATGTACCCAGCAATGGGCTGATACAACCCTGAAAATATAGCTCTGCTTAAGGGTATGTTCACACTACGTAAAACTACGGGCGTGGTTCTCGTGACCCGGCCGGGGTCACGGAGCGGCTGGTCTCTTACGTAGTGTGAACATGGCCTTAATAAGTACAACGTGGCTATTGTTTTACAACCCAACCACAAATAGGAAAAAATCATGTGCTTGTTACTTTTCTGGACACCGTCTACCTTTGCCAACTTCTCACAATTTCTGGCAGGAGGGTAGAAAAGGAGCAGTGTTGTTTCAATGTGTACAATGTGGGAGTTGTGTTGTGTCAATCCGTACAGTGTGTGAGCACATGGCATAAAACTGAAAAATTATTACTCTCAGGAGTAGCCTTTTAATTTACACACTGAGAAAACTAGTAACAGTGATTTCCATTCACAGATGGTAAAGTATATTAAACTGATAAGAACAGATACTACACTGGATCTTAGCCAAAAGGCCGAGAAGCGATAAGATGGTAAAGTCTATTCTAGGAGAGGGATTCGTGTGTGTAGGCCTAAATTTTCTTGTGCTACTATGATTGATGGCCTATCTTCAGCTGTGCGGTGCTTGCATTACACAGTGAATGGGGCCATAGGTAGTTCGCTCTGCTCACTGTAATGGTGGTGCCAAGTTACTGCACCTCAGCTCCTCTTCAAGTCAAGGGACGCTGAGGTGCGTAAATCTGCCCAGGCCACTATGCAGTACATACAGCCAACTGCTTGTAGCCCCGTTAACTGCGTAGTGCAGGGGCCAAACAGCTAACAAGCAGGGGTGCAGGGTGTCAGCACCCCGCTGGTCATTGATTTACTGCTTAGCCCAAGGACATGCCATTAATCATATTAGTCTGGAAGATCCCTTTAAAAGGAGTAATCCTGTTTGATGCTACCTACACAAAATAACTTTCCCAATATCCCAAGTAGCTGGAGAGATTCCTTCAAACTAAAGCAAATGCAGAAAAAAAGCTGCTCACAATAACATATCGAGTTCCTGATTATACCTTTCAAAGGGCCTATACTGTACATGAAAAGAACTGGGATTGTTATGGGTTGCTAAGAGTACCTCCTCAACTTGGAATACTTCTATAAAAACAAATTTAATTTAAGTTTTCTCCCCCTCTTCTCTCTCTTTGGGGGGTAGGGAATGGTAATATGTTAAATTAGAAATTATGCCATGTGTATTTGTTGGTACTAAGGATGGTCCGAAACTGCCGAGGTTCTGGTTCGTATGAACCCGAATGCTCGGCATCAGATTCCCACTATCTGCCCGCTCCGTGCAGCAGGTGGATACAGCGGGAGGACCGCCTGGAAAACCGGGATGGCTATGGCTGTATCGCAGTTTTCCAGGCGGTCCTCCCGCTGTATCCACCCTCTCCACGGAGCGGGCAGACAGCGGAAATCAATGCCGAGAGTTCGGGTTCGTAGGAACCCGAACCTTGGCCGATTCGGACCATCCCTAGTTAGTACAATAACTATATGAATGTATATGTAGTTTTTATATTTTGTGATATCAAAATAAAATATTAAAGGGAAAAAAACAAATACACATAAAAAATTCTGGAAAATCTGTGTTGACAAACAGACAGCACTACATTATCTAGAGCAGTGCTTCCCTACCTTTTCCACCTCGGGGCACACCTACTAAATAATGTTTTACAAAATAAGAAACACAGCGCTTGATACGCCCGAGGATAGCGCCAGGAGCGCTCCCCCACCAGACATACCCACAGCGACGTTGAAAAAGGTCCTGGATAGGATCGAAACGTCCACAGTCGCTTCGCATCCGATAATTATTTTGCTAATGAAAGCATTGTTATTTTCCTGGCTTCTCTCCTGCACGCTGTCAATAAATTTATGAACACTTTTGCATATAAAAAAAACGAGTGCTTCGGATTTTTTCTATTGGACTATGTGTGGATGAAAACATCCGTCCGTAATTAGCACCAAGTATTCCTGCTGTGCACCCCTATTTCTTCTAAACTACAAAATAAGAAAACCGTCATACAGTGACTAATAATGAACTAATAATGCCCGCAGAGGTGCCCCCATGAACTAATAATGCCCCCAGAGGTGCCCCATGAACTAATAATGCCCCCAGAGGTGCCCCCATGAACTAATAATGCCCCCAGAGGTGCCCCATGAACTAATAATGCCACCAGATGTGCCCACATATACTAATAATGCCCCCAGAGGTGCCCCCATATACTTATAATGCCCCCAGAGGTGCCCCCATGAACTAATAATGCCCCCAGAGGTGCCCCCATGAACTAATAATGCCCCCAGAGGTGCCACCATGAACTAATAATGCCCCCAGAGGTGCCACCATGAACTAATAATGCCCCAGAGGTGCCCCTATGAACTAATAATGCCCCCAGAGGTGCCCCCATATACTAATAATGCCCCAGGGGTGGCCTCCATACAGTAATAATGCCCCCAGTGGTGCCCCCAAGAGCTAATAATGCCCCCAGAGGTGCCCCCATATACTAATAATGCCCCAGGGGTGGCCTCCATACAGTAATAATGCCCCCAGAGGTGCCCCCATGAACTAATAATGCCCCCAGAGGTGCCCCTATGAACTAATAATGCCCCCAGAGGGGCCCCCATGAACTAATAATGCCCCCAGAGGTGCCCCCATGAACTAATAATGCCCCTAGAGGTGCCCCCATGAACTAATAATGCCCCCAGAGGTGCCCCCATGAACTTATAATGCCCCCAGAGGTGCCCCATGAACTAATAATGCCCCCAGAGGTGCCCCCATATACTAATAATGCCCCCAGAGATGCCCCCATATACTAATAATGCCCCCAGAGGTGCCCCCATGAACTAATAATGCCCCCAGAGGTGCCCCCATATACTAATAATGCCCCCAGAGGTGCCCCTATGAACTAATAATGCCCCCAGAGGTGCCCCCATATACTAATAATGCCCCAGGGGTGGCCTCCATACAGTAATAATGCCCCCAGAGGTGCCCCCATGAGCTAATAATGCCCCCAGAGGTGCCCCCATATACTAATAATGCCCCAGGGGTGGCCTCCATACAGTAATAATGCCCCCAGAGGTGCCCCCATGAACTAATAATGCCCCCAGAGGTGCCCCCATGAACTAATAATGCCCCCAGAGGTGCCACCATGAACTAATAATGCCCCCAGAGGTGCCCCATGAACTAATAATGCCCCCAGAGGTGCCCCCATATACTAATAATGCCCCCATATACTAATAATGCCCCCAGAGGTGCCCCCATGAACTAATAATGCCCCCAGAGGTGCCCCCATGAACTAATAATGCCCCCAGAGGTGCCCCCATATACTAATAATGCCCCCAGAGGTGCCTCTTATATACTAATAATGCCCCCAGAGGTGCCCCCATGAACTAATAATGCCCCCAGAGGTGCCCCCATATACTAATAATGCACCCAGAGGTGCCCCCATATACTAATAATGCCCTCAGAGGTGCCCTCATGAACTAATAATTCCCCCAGAGGTGCCCCCATATACTAATAATGCCCCCAGAGGTGCCCCCCATGAACTTATAATGCCCCCTGCTCTGCCCCTAAAAAAAAAAAAAAATCCTACTCACCTAATCCGCGCTGTGGCTGCAGGCAGCAGCTCTCCTCCTCTTCGGGCTCCATCTTGCGAGCCGCGGGGACGGGACTTCCGGCAGGCGTGATGACGTCACATCATCACGCCTGCCGGAGAGGTCACGTCCCGGCCTCCCATAGGCTGCTGGCATGAAGTGTCGGCGGCCTATAGGAGTGAATATAGGAGCAGGATGCTGACACTTCCTGCTCCTATATTCTGCTTACTTTAATGTTCAGCCCGCTCATAGTGCGGGCGGAACATGAAAGTGATCCGTGCATCCCGAGAAGCTGTGCGGCCGCAGCTTCTCGGGATGCTTAAAGAGACAGCGCACATTTCCCACCGGGATCCCGCGGCACCCCTGGCGGGTTCTCCCGGCACACCAGTGTGCTGCGGCACCCCGGTTGGGAAACTCTGTTCTAGAGGACTTACTGGGCCTTAAGCAGATCCCTCTACCTTTTCTCCATCTCTGCTCTAGCTTTATTCCGCTCTTCTTTTTCCTCCATGTCAAGTTTTGCCTTAAGCGCCTTCCTTTTCTTCATCAATCCGTGCCTGCATCTCTGCCATCTTATCTGGCGATACCTTCTTCTTGCCTATGGGACAAATGTTGACACGGCACACAGATTTATGAGCAAACTTTTCTACTAATCAAAGGACAAAATACCATCGTGTGTATCAAAATATGCTTAGAAACCCAATCTTGTATTGAAATGTACCCACTCAATAAAAAAAGGTATATAATATCCTACCTTAGCAAGGATTAAAAAGATCAAATGTGACAATGACTTTTATGTAGGAAAGCATTTTTGGCGATATAGTAATCTTATTTCATCTTTCAAACCTTATTCCTTAAAGAAGAAGTTCGAGGTTAGGGGTAAATATTTCCGGCAGGGGGTAGTGGGGAGCATAATAAAAAACGTATCCTTACCAGACCTCATGCCGGTGTTGTGGCGCATTACCAGGCTCCCGTAACCCCGCTGGATGTCATTTTTCTGCTTCGGGGTATAATGCGAATTAGCTAAAACATCCTAACCGGGTGGGATTTAGCCAATCAGTGACTGCATCAGTGTCGTCTTGCCCCAGTCACTGACTGGCTGAGTGGGGCATCAGTCAGCCGGGTCGGGATGTAGCAGGAAGGAAGATATGAGGAATGTCAGCGGGGGCCAGGAACGCGATGCTGTGCTGCACGGGCACAAGTAAATAAATATACCTTCTTTACTATGTTCCCCCCACGTCCTGCCTGAAATGTCCTGCCCTCTCCCGGGACTTCTCCTTTAAAGTGTAACTAGCGACCTGCTTGCGCAGGATTAACCCTTCAGTGAGAGCACTAAGATTACCTTCTCACCACTTTTGAGGTTACTGAGCCCCTTCCATGGTGCACAGCTATTTACATTTCTCTCCATTTTCAGGGCAGGACCAAAGCTGGGCTGTTTGCCGGCCAGTAGTATACACTCAGGGCTTCCCTTCCCTTACTTCTCTGGTTAGTCACAGCACAGCCCATACTTCTGTTTTGCCACGGCATAATGCTTTGGAAAGTGCACTGAACAAGCTGGCACTAAACTGGGCTGATCATTTATACAGCATAGCAATATAGTTGGCAAGTAGAAGCAGAAGGGGTTACTGATGCACTAGCTCTAAATGGTATTACGTGAGCAGCAATGAAAGAAACTGCAGCAGCACAGCAAGGAATGTCAAGGTGAGATTTGCTTTTCAACTCCCTTGTTCCCAAGTGACTACCCCTGTCCCAATTAAGTAAGCTGAGCGCTAGCGATGAGGAAATGACACCAGGCAAAAAGACGGTATAACCTCCTTACTCAGCTGAGTTAGAAGTGCCCAAAGTAATAACCCCTTAATGGCCACCTTCACAGGAAGAGGTTACACTAAGCAGTGAACTGCTTGTGATGACATGGATGACAAGTTAAAGGGAGAGGGGAAGGGAGATACAATGGAGCACTTTAGACATACAGCGATAGGAACAAATACAACTGGATCATCTTAAGCAGTCAGATAGGCTCCCATTGCCGGTACATAGCTCAGTAATGATTTCCTATCCACACTGAATTTTTCTACTCTGATGAGGCAACACGTGGCAGAAACAGACGTTGCCTAACCTGAAAGATAGATAGATAGATAGATAGATAGATAGATAGATAGATAGATAGATAGATAGATAGATAGATAGATAGATAGATAGATAGTTAGTGAAGTAAAATATGTGGTAAAAATCTTTGGCATTTCTACAACAGAATAAGCATGCTGCACATGCTAGATGATGAATATTCACATTTCCCCATGAACAATTCCTCACCCAGATGAATCTGCAGTTATACGTAGAAATATTAGGAAAAATTAGTTGTCAAAATGCAGATAAGAAACAAGGGCAGAAAAAGTAAAAGGAGAGCTATTAATTTACTGCAGACATGACTAACCGAAAGTTCAACCAAAGGTTTTGGTTATTTCCAACACTAGTACATTATATGAACTTACCGATTACTATTTACATAGCGGAAATTAAGGATCTGTGCACATTGGTGTCAAGGCTTATGGTGCATTTACACAGACAGATTTATCTGACAGATCTTTGAAGCCAAAACCAGGAACAGACTATAAACAGGGATCAGGTCATAAAGGAAAGGCTGAGATTTCTCCTCTTTTCAAATCCATTCCTGGCTTTGGCTTCCAAAATCTGTCAGATAAATCTTTCTGTGTAAATGCACCCTTAGGGGCCATTTACACAGAAAGATTATCTGACAGATTATCTGCCAAAGATTTCAAGCCAAAGCCAGGAACAGACTATAAACAGAGATCAGGTAACAAAGGAAAGCCTGAGATTTCTCCTCTTTCCAAATCCATTCCTGGCTTTGGCTTTAAATCTTTGGCAGATAATCTGTCAGATAATCTTTTCGTGTAAATGGACCCTCAGGTTTCTAAATAGATTAAAGTGGATGCATACCTGATTGACGTTAATGGGATCCACTTGGTTTCTGTCTCTTTTACATGTACAATAGATTTCCAGCTGTCAAAGCAAACAGAAATTTAAAGAGCACGTCCTGAGAAACCACATGACTTCATAGAAGACTACAATATAATCAAATACTTTTCCAGTGTGGTCTGTCTCCATGATGTGCTGTGACAGCCGGCGGACGGCTGGGTGGCTTACAAGTTACCCTAGTTTAGAAAAATAACTTAGGAAAAAATCAGCTCCCCCCTCACAGTAGGAATCTCCCAGTGAAAAGGCAAACGCCAGATTGACTTCCCTCTGATAATGTGAAAACAAAACATGTATCCCTGGGGATATCATCTCATTTCCCATTTGAAAGTGAAAAAAAACAAAAAGTTATTATCCATGGGATAAAGGATAAGTGTCTGATTGGGAGGGGTTTGACCTCTGAGCCTCCCATGAGTGCGAGAATGGGGACCCAACTCTTCCTGCTGAATTGAGTGGTTGTGAATCAGCATGTGCTCCATTCATTCTCTATGAAACTGCCAGCTGAGTACAGTGTTCAGTTATCTCTGCAGCTTTATAGAAAATTAATAAAGTGTCTGGGAGTGCATGGCGACCCACCGCTTCAGCGGGGAGAGGCGGGACCCCATTCTCTGGAACCAGTCAGAACGCGTGCAGCGAACCACTTGTGTGAATAAACACCCTTTCTTCATTGCAATCAAGTGAGTGCCGGGATTGTGTTATTTTCTTTGTGGATTCAATGTTCCCTTGGCACCACGACCCTGCTGGAGTGCCGATCGTTGGTGTACATTCTCTGGAACCATTCAGAATCCAACCCTAAGGGCATGTGCACACTCCGGAATCTGGGCAGATCACCTGCCGTAGATTTCGCCACTTGCCCCCACTCGCATCTCTGCCTATGCCATAGACTCCATGGTCATAGAGTGGAGTCTATGGCACGGGCAGAGATGTGAGCGCGCGGTTACGAGCAGCAGAATCCGTGGCAAGTTATCCACGTGATTTCCTTAGTGTGCACATACCATTTTTCCCCTCTCCGGTGTATGGGAGATAAGCTTTTATTGATGGAATCTTGCTTAATCCAATTAGCAAGCCCCCCACCCCCACCCCACGGAAAGGAAAAAGCACTGAAAACTACATGCAATGCTATAGAGTAAAGAAATACACCTTCTGTTCAAAGCATTGAACTGAATGCATCTTCCCCCTGCGTTTACATTATGGGTAAGGTGCAATAAGAGCATGTCTTACAGCAGGGGCGTAGCTAGGGGTTCAGCCTAGGGGGGGCGAGTGAGGCTGAGTGGGCCCCCAACCAACGTTACCCATAGGGAACCCCAGCAGGTGACAAGGATTTTTTTGAATAATAAAGGGAATATTCTTCTACATTTCTTATAGTGAATAAGGATACAGAGCCGTGTAAGAGGCTTCTACATCTGGAATATAGAACCACAAAAAAAGTAAAAGGGCTTAACATTAGAAAAATATAGCTGCCTTCTTCCACAGACAGCACCACTCTTGTCCTCAGTTTGATTCTCCTGGTGGCTGCAACCTGTGGGTGACAACCAGCAGCCCTGAAGTTCCAGCAATACATCTGTCTACAGCGGCAGGTATCGGAGGATTGTACTACTGTACTACAACTCCCAGCATACCCTGAGGGCTGCAGACTGTCAACCTGGAGCCCCCCTTCCTCGACCAAGTGCATGCTACTGGTATATATATATGGTATTACCAATAATACCAGTATACAAGGGGGAAATATCGCCACAACCACTACCATCACCACCATATTGTTACTGACTAAATCCTCTATACTAAATCCAATAAAACACAGTACCAGATTACAAGTAACAAATAACACCACTACTTACTGACTAATACCAGCACATACCGACTAATACCAGCACATACCGACTAATACCAGCACATACCGACTAATACCAGCACATACCGACTAATACCAGCACATACCGACTAATACCACCACATACCGACTAATACCACACATACTGACTAACACCACTGCTGCAACTGAATAATCCACTGTACACAGAGCAATATCACCTCTTCAAGTCATTTAGCAGTAGCCCCAGCTCTACACAGGCTCTACACACCATATACATTACAGTGCAGATATATTTAGTGACTCACAGGTGACGTCTTCTCTGATCAGAGTTCTTCCCTTTTCATCTTCTTCTCCATCTGCCCTGGGCCGTTATGAGAACTTCTCCGAGCCACGAATCCACAGAATCTGCCAGACATACATATTAGGCTCCACACTCTGGCACCATCCTCATCTCTCTACACACTGCACATCTGTATTTGCCCCTTTACACCCTTGTTTAGTGGGTAGGCTGACTCTTATAGATGGCTCCCCCCTGTATTGCCCCCTTATAGATGCCCCCCCTGTATTACCCCCTTATAGATGGCTACCCCTGTATCCCCCCCCCCCTTATAGATGGCTCCCCTCCCCTGTATCCCCCCCTTATAGATGGCTTCCCTCCCCTGTATCCCCCCTTATAGATGGCTCCTCCTATATTCCCCCCTTATAGATGGCTCCTCCTGTATTCCCCCCTTATAGATGGCTCCCTGTATCCCCCCTTATAGATGGCTTCCCTCCCCTGTATTCCCCCCTTATAGATGGCTTCCCTCCCCTGTATTCCCCCTTATAGATGGCTCCCCCCCTGTATCCCCCCCCCCCTTATAGATGGCTCCTCCCCTGTATCCCCCCCTTATAGATGGCTCCCCTCCCCTGTATCCCTCCCTTATAGATGGCTCCCCCCCTGTATCCCCCCTTATAGATGGCTCCCCTCCCCTGTATCCCTCCCTTATAGATGGCTCCCCCCCTGTATCCCCCCTTATAGATGGCTTCCCTCCCCTGTATTCCCCCCTTGTAGATGGCTCCCCCCCTGTATCCCCCCTTATAGTTTGCCCCCTGCACAGCAGATTAAAAAAAACAAACACACAACTCACCTAACAAGCGCTCCCCCGTCGCTGCTGTCCTCTCTTCTGCCCCCAGCTGATGCGTCCCTCCCTGGGGGATTCCCGGGCAGCGCACACATCCGGAAGCTGAGTGTGCGCCCAGGCCGGGACTTCCGGTACAGGAAGTCCCAGCGACGCGCACTAAGGTTCCTGATACGTGCGCTCCCTGGGAATCCCCCAGGGAACGACGCATCAGACAGGGGCAAGATTGCCTCTTGCGGCCGCAAGCAAGACCGTGCTTGCGGTCGCAAGAGAGGCATAAAGGAGGGGGTGGGCTCGGCGGTTCGGGGGGCGTGTGCGGATGCGGAGCGCAGCCTCTTGCGGCTGGAGGCATAACGCTGCCTCCGGCCACAAGAATGATTGACACAGCCAGGAGCCAATGGCTCCTGATGCTGTGTCAATCACATCCTGGCCCAGTCGGAACTGTATGCGCTCATTAGGAGTGCGAGCGCATACAGTTCCGGCCACTACTGACGTGTTAATGCTGTCTGCAAAAGCAATAGCTTTTGCAGACAGCATTAACTGTCTAAGACCTCAGTGGGCCCCTGTCTGAGTGGGCCCGGGGGCGACCGCCCCCCTTGCCCCCCACCAAATTTCGCTACTGTCTTACAGTATATGATCTGATACATCATATTATATGAGGTTAAGTAGGTAGTATTAGTATATATAGAGCAGCGACACAGGTCTTTAGACTTCTTTATGTTATGGCTTTTTCTACAGTGATATATGTGTATATATATATATATATATATATATATATATACACATCTTCAAATTTATGATATGCATGACTATAAAATGCTCTATCTAAATGCTAACAGCCAATCACAGCATATATGCAAATAGCTGAAATATAGCAGCCAATAGAAATTCTAAGGTCTTGTCAGGCAATGTCTCACAAGATCCACACAGTCACATGTCCACTATTGGCCAATAGAAGATGTAATATATGGAAAGTCCTTAACGATTTTGTCTCATTGACATGAGTAAGATTGTCATGGTAACCGAGCAATTATCTTTACCATTATAAGTACCCAAGTCGCTCTTAAAGGGACGGGACCCATGTTGCTCTTAAAGGGACACAAGTAGCTCTTAAAGGGACGGGACCCAAGTCACTTTTAAAGAGACCCAAGTCGCTCTTAAAGGGACCAAGGTCGCTCTTAAGGGGACCCAAGTCGCTTTTAAAGGAACGGGACCCAAGTAGCTCTTAAAGGGATGGGACCCAAGTCGCTCTTAAAGGGACCCAGGTCGCTCCTAAAGTGACCCAAGTTGCTCTTAAAGGGACCCAGGTCGCTCTTAAAGGGACCCAGGTCGCTCTTAAAGGGACCCAGGTCGCTACTAAAGGGACCCAAGTCGCTCTTTTTTTTTTTTTTTTTTTATTCCAATTTATTTTTATTGTTTTAAACACACATAAAAAAGTAACAACAGTCACCGCCACCACAACATGGCAAGTGCTTCAAAATATTACAAATATTACATTATTACATTAAATATTACATTAATTCCCACACCCCGTCCCTCCCCTCTTCCCTTACCCCATTAATTGATAGACCAGAGTACTTCCCATTCTCTTGGACCAGTTACACTACTCAAGGTACCGCCACATCAGGATCCTTTAAAAAATGTAAAATGTCATCTGCATCTGTGTTTTGAGACTCTTCAATGAGGCTCCACGGACTCCTCTTTTGCATACTCATGTTTCCCAGGGGGCAATGCACCTAGCACTTCACTGCATTGAGCGCTTTCATTAGCAGCCGGCAGTGTTGTCATTTGGCTGTTCTCCCTGAGTTCAGCAATCTGTTTCTCTTATGGCTCTACTAGGCATTGCTCCCACCTAGCCAGAATCATGCTCCACACTGATGAGGGGCAACACCCCGAAACAGCTGTCTGTGGATGGTTACCTAGCCTTGGTTTATCCCTTGTCATTACACTGACTTATAGGGCCACTTAATATGGTGGATTTGGTGGTTTCCTAACAGGAGCTGCCACTTGGCTAGGTCCTTCCCGGAGGGATATCTGGCTAGTCCTGTGTTTTGAGACTCTTCAATGAGGCTCCACGGACTCCTCTTTTGCATACTCATGTTTCCCAGGGGGCAATGCACCTAGCACTTCACTGCATTGGGCGCTTTCATTAGCAGCCGGCAGTGTTGTCATTTTGCTGTTCTCCCTGAGCTCAGCAATCTGTTTCTCTTATGGCTCTACTAGGCATTGCTCCCACCTAGCCAGAATCCTGCTCCACACTGATGAGGGGCAATACCCCGAAACAGCTGTCTGTGGATGGTTACCTAGCCTTGGTTTATCCCTTGTCATTACACTGACTTATAGGGCCACTTAATATGGTGGATTTGGTGGTTTCCTAACAGGAGCTGCCACTTGGCTAGGTCCTTCCCGGAGGGATATCTGGCTAGTCCTGTGTTTTGAGACTCTTCAATGAGGCTCCACGGACTCCTCTTTTGCATCTGCATACAATGTCACCCTGTCTCCCCTCCACCCAAAAACCTTCCAAGAGCAAATCATGCAAAGCGGTTCAATATAAAGGGCGAATAGGAGGGGGGAGAGGGGACATCCCTGCCTGTTTCCCCTTTCAATACCAAATCCATCTGACTTAGCTCCATTAACTAGGACCTTGGCCGCAGGGTCCTTATACAGAACCTTAACCATGTCAATGAAACCAGGGCCCACTCCGAAACCCCTTAGGACCTCCCATAAATAGTCCCATTCCACCCTGTTGAACGCTTTGACAGCATCCAAAGACAGGATGGAATGGGATCCCGGGGACTCCATAACCTTGAGGTTCTCAAACAATCTTCTGATATTAAACTTGGCCATTCGCCCTGAAATAAAACCTGTTTGGTCAGAATGAACCAATAGGGGGACCACCTTATCAAGTCTCATGGCCAAGATCTTTGCCAGTAATTTTGCATCAGTGTTGATCAGCGAAACTGGCCGATAAGACTCGGGAAGCAATTCTTGTCTTTTTTAAGTATCAAAGTAATCAGGGCTTCTCTCATTGATGGAGGAAAAAAAACGCCCTCTAAGGAGTGATTAAAGACCTCCACCAAGGGAGGGCCCAACACTCCCCTATAACTCTTGTACAGATCATACAGCAAACCATCCAATCCAGGAAAGGTACTACACTTTATAGCATCAAGGGCAGCATATATTTAGTCTAGTGTCACTGGGCCTTCCAAACATTCTCTCTGGTCATCATCCAACTTGGGAAACTGAACCCCATCAAGATATTCCCGTGAATCCCCCATCTCGTACCTTGCCTCTGAAGAATACAAGTCCTTATAAAATAACTCAAATTGATTCAGTATCTCTTGGGTGCTATTAACAACAACTCCTTCCGGCATCCTTAATGCGGAGATATAACGATTATCCCGTTGATTTTTAAGGATAGCCATCAACCCCTTTTTGGGGTTAGCGGACTCTATATATCTTTTCCCCCCCTGAAACAGGATCTGACTTTGGGCCTTATCTCTAAGATAGGAGTCCAGTTCTCCCTGAGCATTTGCTAAGCATTCCCTAGAGTCCGGGGAAGATTTTCTAATACATACAACCTTCTTTTTGAATTCCTCCTCCTTAGCCCTAAAATCTTTTTTCATATTTGTGATAATCCCTAAATATTTCCCCCTTATCATTGCTTTAAGTGTATCCCAAGTGATGTGAACTGAGGCTGAACCCCTATTAATATTACATAGATCCTTAATTTCCTTTCCTATCTCCTTTGTTTGCCCTACCAGTTCTATCCAGTGTGCATTAAGCTTAAACATGTTAGTGAACCTTTCTCTAGTAGAGCATATCTCCACCATTATCGGATTCTGATCTGATAGACTTCTAGTTAAGTGCCCTACCTTTTTAACTTTCTCCGCCATAATTGTGTTACCTAGTGCCATGTCAATTCTAGAAAAATTGTTTGTAGTTTTGTTTCAGCAAGCGAACTCACTTTTATCTGGGTATCTTGTTCTCCATAAATCTAACAAACTGTATTCCTTAATTATAAACTCAAAATGTGACTTGTCACTACCACCAGAAATGCACCCTTTCCTCTTCCTATCCTTCTCTTCATTTAATACCATATTGTAATCCCTTACAGCTAATACAGGGCAACTAGGATAATCTTTCATTATTCATAACTTCCCTATTAAAAGGAGGAGGAATATATATTGCCACAATAATACATTCTAATCCATCCATTATACACCGAAGGAAAACAAACCTCCCCAATTTGTCTGTACTTATATTCAACAGATTTAAGTTGATATTTCTGTATACCATAACCACTACCTCTCTGGAATAGTTTGAGTAGCAAGAACTATATTGGCTAGACCAGCACCTTCCCGTGATCTTATATAGTATTTCGCCAATCAAATGTGTCTCCAAGAGACAGACTACCGCGGGTAGATGATGTTGTAGATAGTGAAGGACTGCCACCCTCTTCCTTCTATCTCCTAATCCCCTCACGTTCCAGGCTATAACCTTAACAGACATGTGCTAGAGAAAGGGGGGAAAAAAAACAAACTCCCCTCTGCCGGTCCCACCCCCTTACCCTCCCTTTCCACCCCTTACATGACTCCAGAAACATCTCCCAGAGTCCCTCAACTAGAGAAAAAGAACACTGCTTCTCTTATTACATCATAAAAACATATACTCATAGACCTTTTTGTTCAAGCCATTTAGTTGCTTCCCGAGGAGAATAAAAAACCCAGGACTACCCCTCCATTATTATCCTCAATTTAGCCAGGAAAATAAGGGAATACTTAATACTTTGTTGTCTCAGGCGTTTTTTTCTGCGTATCAACAGTAATCAGGGTAAATGGAGTCTAGCATTATTACAGTAGAAATCCTCTCTGTTTCTAGCTTCCCTAAACAGAATGTCTCGATCTCTAAAGGAGAGATCAAAGATCCATTTGGTCAGCCACGTGTGTAAATCGTTGCCCTCTTCCCCCTCCGGCAGGCCCACTAATCTTAAGTTACACCTCCTGGATCTGTCCTCCAAATCCACTAATTTCTTTTTCAAATCCTGATTCTCTTTCACAACTTCCGTAACTGTCTTTATCATCTTGCCCATCTCATCTTCCAGGTTACTGAGGCATTGCTCTACTTCTGTGAACCACTCCTTAACCCCTTCAAGACTAATGGTGCCTTTACCCAGAAAGATTATCTGACAGATTATCTGCCAAAGATTTGAAGCCAATACCAGGAACAGACTATAAACAGAAATCAGGTCATAAAGGAAAGCCTGAGATTTCTCCTCTTTTCAAATCCACTCCTGGCTTTGGCTTCAAATCTTTGGCAGATAATCTGTCAGATAATCTTTCTGTGTAAACGCACCATAAGCCTATTTGGGCCTTAATGACCAGGCTCATTTTTCAAAATCTGACCTGTCTCACTTTATGCGCTTATAGCTCAGTGATGCTTTAACGTATGCTAGCGATTATAAGATTTTATAAGGTTTTTTCATCACATATGGCACTTTATATTAGTGGCAAAATTTGGTCACTACTTTGTGTGTTTTTTGTGAAAAACATCAAAATATCATGAAAAATAAAAAAAAAATAGCATTTTATGAAATTTGAAATTCTCTGCTTCTAAAAAAAGAACGTCGTATCACCTAAATTAGTTACTACATTACCAATATGTCCTCTTTATTCTGGCTTCATTTCATAAGCATATTTTACTTTTTTAGGGTGTTACAAGGCTTTGAAATTTATCAGCAAATTACCACATTTTCGTGAAAATTTCCCAAACTGGTTTTTTTAGGGACCAGTTCTTTTTTTAAGTTGATTTAGGAGGCTTGTATACTGGCAACCCCCATAAGTGACCCCATTTTGAAAACTACACACCTTAAAGAATTAATCTTGGGGTATAATGAGCATTTTAACCCTACAGGGGCTGGAGGAAAGTATTCACCATTAGGCCATAAAAAATGGAAAATTTAAATTTTACAATAATATATACGTTCAGATTAAAGTTTCTCATTTTCAAAAGGAACATGAGAGAAAAAGCACCCCAAAAATTTGTAACTCAGGTTCTTTTGAGTACAACGGTACCCCATATGTGAGCGTAAACCACTTTTTGTACACATAGCGGGGCTCAGAAGGGAAGGAGTGCCAATTAGCTTTTCCAATGCAGATTTTGCTGAAGAAGTTTCTGAGCGCCAGGTGCGTTTGCAGAGCCCCTGTAGTGTCAGCAGAGAGAAAAAAAAACATAAGTCACCCCATTTTGGAAATTACACCCCTCAAAGAATTCATCTTGGGGTAGGATGAGCATTTTGACCCCACAGGTATTAGAGGAAAGTATTCAAAATTAGACAGTAAAAATGAAAAACTCAAATTTTTCCAATAATATGTTTGTTTAGTTTGAAATTTCTCAATTTAACAAGAAAAAAAAGAGAAAAAAAGTACCCCAAAATGTCTAACGCAGGTTCTCCTGAGTAAAATGGTACCTCACATGTGGGCATAAACCACTGCATGGGCACACACCAGGGCTCAGAAGGAAAGGAGCGCCAATTAGCTTTTCAATGCAGATTTTGCTGAAGAAGTTTCTGAGCGCCAGGTGCGTTTGCAGTGCCCTTGTAGAGCCAGCGGAGTAAAATTTCGCCATGAGTCACCCCATTTTGGAAAGTGCACCCCTCAAAGAATTCATTTTGGGGTGTGGTGAGCATTTTGACCCCACAGGTATTACAGGAAAGTATTCAAAATTAGACAGTAAAAATGAAAAACTCGAATTTTTCCAATAATATGTTCCTTTAGTTTGAAATTTCTCAATTTCACAAGGAACAAGAAAAAAAAGTACCCCTAAATTTGTAACGCAGGTCCTCTTGAGTACAATGGTACCCCATATGTGGGCATAAACCACTGTATGGGCACACAGCCGGGCTCAGAAGGAAAGGAGCGCCAATTAGCCTTTTCAATGCAGATTATGCTCAAGAAGTTTCTCAGCACCAGGTGCGTTTGCAGTGCCCCTGTAGTGCCAGCAAAGTAAAATCTCGCCATAAGTCACCCCATTTTGGAAAGTGCACCCCTCAGAGAATTCATCTTGCAGTGTGGTGAGAATTTTGACCCCACAGGTATTAGAGGAAAGTATTCAAAATTAGACAGTAAAAATAAAAACTCTAGTTTTTCCAATAATATGTTCCTTTAGTTTGAAATTTCTCAATTTCACGAGGAACAGGAGAGAAAATTCACCCCAAAATCTGTAAAACAGGCTCTCCTGAGTAGAACGGTACCCCATATGTGGGCATAAACCACTGTATAGGCACACAGCAGGGCTCGGAAGGGAAGGAGCGCCAATTAGCATTTTCAGTGCATGATTTTTCTGAATAAGTTTCTGAGTGCCAGGTGCGTTTGCAGAGCCCCTGTAGTGTCCGCAGAATAGAATCCCCCCAAAAGTCACCCCATTTTGGAAAGTGCACCCCTCAAATAATTCATCTTGGGGTGTGGTGAGCATTTTGTCCCCACAGGTATTAGAGAAAATTATTCAAAATTGGCCAGTAAAAATGAAAAACTCGAATTTTTCCAATAATATGTTCCTTTAGTTTGAAATTTCTAAATTTCACAAGGAACAGGAGAACAAAATGTGCCCCAAAATCTGTAACGCAGGTTCTCCTGAGTACAACGGTACCCCATAAGTGGGCATAAACCACTGTATGGGCACACAGCGTGCTAGTAATAGTTATAAGAATAGCGCAGTTACTAAAATAAAAATAAAAATGAGATTATAGGTTGTGTGGGGTGGTTACGGACCGCCTGGGGTGGTTACGGGTAATCTGGAGGTGGTTACGGGCAACCTGGCGTGTTTACGGGTAATCTGGGGTGGTTACGGACAACCTGGGGTGGTTATGGGTAATCTGGGGTGGATACGGTCAACATGGGGTGGTCACGGGCAACTTGCTGTGGTTACGGCAACCTGGGGTGGTTACGGGCAACCTGGAGTGGTTACAGTCAACATGGGGTGGTCACGGGCAACCTACTGTGGTTACAGGCAACCTGGGGTGGTTACGGGAAACGTGGGGTGGGTAGAGGCAACGTACGGTGGTCAGAGGCAGCGTGCGGTGGTCAGAGGCAGCGTGCGGTGGTTAGAGGCAGGGTGCGGTGGTTAGAGGCAGCGTGCGGTGGTTAAAGGCAGCGGGCGGTGGTTAGAGGCAACGTGCGATGGTCAGAGGCAACGTGTGGTGGTTAGAGGCAACTTGTGGTCGTTAGAGGCAATGTGCGGTGGTCAGAGGCTGCGTGCGGTGGTCAGAGGCTGCGTGCGGTGTTAGAGTCAACGTGCGGTGGTCAGTGGCAACGTGCGGTGGTTAGAGACAACCTGCTGTGGTCAGTGGCAAGGTGCAGTTGTCAGAGGCAACCTGCGGTGGTCAGAGGCGACGTGCGGTGGTCAGAGGCGATGTGCGGTGGTCAGAGGCAACCTGCTTTGGTTGCGTGCAATCTGGGGGGTTACATGTAATCTGGCATGATTACGGGCAACCTGGGGGGGTTACAGACAATCTGGGATTGTTACGGATAAACTGAAGTGCTTATAGGTAATCTGGGGTGGGTACATGTAATTTGGGGTGGTTACAGGCAATCTGGGGTGATTACGGACAATCTGGAGGGGGTCACTGGCAACGTGCGGTGGTTACGGGCAACGTGCGGTGGTCACGGGCAACGTGCGGTGTTACTTGTAATCTGGGGGGTTACATGCAATCTGGCATGAATACGGACAACCTGCGGTGCTTACGGCCAACCAGCGGTGGTTACGGGTAATCTGGGGGGAGGGGGGTAGGGGTAATTTGGGAGTAAACTGCAATTATTACTATAATAAAAAGTGTGTTTTATTTTTTTTGTATTTTTTTTGTCACTTTTTGTACTTTACACATTCATTTTCACTATATTACTATGATTACTGTGATATTTTCTATCATAGTTCAGTGACACAGTGGAGCGCATGCGCACTTAAGAAGCAGCCTGGACGCCGAGGAGGACGGACCTCCCTGGATCAGGTGAGTATAATGGGAAGGGGGGGGGGGGTGACTGGGGGGCGAATTGGGGGGGGGGGGACACTGTCACTTTTTATCCCCTGTCACCAAACATTTATGGTGACAGGGGATAAAAAGTGCTGATTAGTACATGGCACAAGCGATCAGCGGTATATAGTATATACCGCTGATCATTTGTAGCGGGACCCCACAGGGGGTCCCCAATCACTGCCCCATGCTCTCCGCTACCTCCGGTGGCGGAGAGCATAGGGCTTTGATTATGGCCGCCGGGGGAAGGTTAGTGACCAGCCTACTAGGGGGGCTGATCTGAGGTCTGATGGACACATTTCATCTCCCCCAACCGTAGATTCACGGTGGGGGGAGATGAAAGGCACTGCGGCGCTGGCCCATTAGTGACCGCCGTACCGGCGGTCACTAAGGGGTTAAATGCAGAGATCCGGGCTCGGCCCGGATCTCGGCAGTTGCGGCGGGTGTCCGGCTATCACTGACAGGGAGCTGCTTGGGTACTGTCCCTTTAAGAGTGACTTGGGTCCCTTTAAGAGCTGCTTGGGTACTGTTACTTTAAGAGCGACTTGGTTCCCTATAAGAGCTGCTTGGGTACAGTCCCTTTAAGAGCTGCTTAGTTACTGTCCCTTTAAAAGCGACTTGGGTCCCTTTAAGAGTGACATGGGTCCCTTTAAGAGCAACTTGGGTCCCTTTCAGAGCTGCTTGGGTACTGTCCCTTTAAGAGTGACTTGGGTCCCTTTAAGAGCTGCTTGGGTACTGTTACTTTAAGAGCGACTTGGTTCCCTATAAGAGCTGCTTGGGTACAGTCCCTTTAAGAGCTGCTTAGTTACTGTCCCTTTAAAAGCGACTTGGGTCCCTTTAAGAGTGACATGGGTCCCTTTAAGAGCAACTTGGGTCCCTTTCAGAGCTGCTTGGGTACTGTCCCTTTAAGAGTGACTTGGGTCCCTTTAAGAGCTGCTTGGGTACTGTTACTTTAAGAGCGACTTGGTTCCCTATAAGAGCTGCTTGGGTACAGTCCCTTTAAGAGCTGCTTGGTTACTGTCCCTTTAAAAGCGACTTGGGTCCCTTTAAGAGTGACATGGGTCCCTTTAAGAGCAACTTGGGTCCCTTTCAGAGCTGCTTGGGTACTGTCCCTTTAAGAGCGGCTTGGGTACCGTCCCTGCTACATGGCTGCCTCAGCTCTGCTATTTTACTGACTGAACTCTGCTACTTATAATGGTAAAGATCATTGCTTGGTTACCATGACAATCTTACTCATGTCAGTGAGACAAAATCGTTAAGGACTTTCCATCTTCTACATCTTCTATTGGCCAATAGTGGACATGTGACTGTGTGAATGTTGTGAGACATTGCCTGACAAGACCTTAGAGTTCCTATTGGCTGCTATATTTCAGCTATTTGCATATGTGCTGTGATAGGCTGTTAGCGTTTAGAATGTGGCCATTATTTACAATGAGCCATTATTTTCTATGGGAAATTAGGGGTATTTAAACGTAAACTTCGTACAACTTCAAATCCGATTGAAACGAAAAATAGATAGCACACCTCACAACGCAGAGGGCTTCGAAACGCAGTTGGAACGGAGTCTGTGCGCAAAGCGATTCGGGCTGTATTATGCGTAGAATAATAGCTGGAAGAAGAAGAAGAAATGGTAGAAGAAGAATACGGATTACAATATAATTATGTAATGAACCACGTAATACAAATAAATATTGTTTTAAGGGAAGCATAGGGAGTTCTTATCTCATACTTGTGAATTATTCCACAGACTTATAGTCATTTCCTTTGTAAAGAGAGATTGTGGGCAGTGTGTAACGCATCAGGTGATGACACTGACCACAATGCGGGAGGTTGTATAACATCACAATAACAATACATTGCTGAAAAAGATTTGTTAAACTTATTCTGTACAAGATAAAAATATTGCGTCCACTTACTTATTACTCATTCGCTTGCTGTAAAATGTCACTTCTAGGGTATATTCACACGGACGGGCTCGCAGCGAGAATCTCACTGCGAGCCCGGCAGGTCCTGGCAGTTCCCATACACTACATACTTGCTACGGTCTAAACGACCGCAGCGAGTATGTAATTATACCGCCCTTAACCCCTTCTGCTCCCCGCTGTAAGCATACTTTACCTGTCCTTGCTGCACGGGTCCGGCGTCCTGCTCTCCCGCCCGGCCAATCAGTGGCTGCGGCTGGGCAACACACTGATTGGCGGGACAGGAGAGCAGGACGCCGGACCCGTGCAGCGAGGAGAGGTCATGTATGCTTACAGCGGGGGAGCAGAAGGGGTTAAGGACGGTATAATTACATACTCGCTGCGGTCGTTTAGACCGTAGCAAGTATGTAGTGTATGGGAACTGCCAGGACCTGCCGGGCTCGCAGCGAGAATCGCGCTGCGAGCCCGTCCGTGTGAATATACCCCTATACAGTATGTGTTCCTCTTTCTCTCTTGCAACATAATAGAAAAAAATTAACGTAATACTGACAGACCCAAGTTTAGTTTGGGTTTTGTAACCCCTTTCTAACCCACATGATAAAAGTCATTCCTGTGTGACTCCCCCCTCCCACAAATGGTGCAGCTACTGCCTATATGAAAAACAATGAATACAGAACTGTTATTCGATGGAATTGTACATGTGGCTAAATTGTTAAATATGCACTATACTCGGAAGCAGTTGTAGATGTCAGGATTATTTGTTAATCTTTGCCTCAGAGTGTTACCCTATAAGGCACTGTATATGTGCTCATACAAAAGTTAAAGTACTTATATGACCTACAGATATTAACCCCATAACGCATTTTCACATACATGTACGTCTTAAAGGGACCGAAAGCAGTTTGGTCGATCGTGATGCCTGCGATCCCAGATGCATAGTTGCGATCCCGGGAATATGTGGCCAGAATACTCCAGGGAATGGATCCATTCAACCAAACTGCTTTCGGACCAAAAGTCCGGAAGGTTCGCTCATCTCTAGTCTTTGGTTGCTACACGGTAACACAACCCCAAGAACATGTATGTGAATGAGCTAAACTCACACGGCGAGTGATTTTGAATTACATCATTGAGTGGTAATTCAACCAGCCAGGGACCTATCACCACTCGTCTGGGTCAGGGATTGCGCCTCCTGTTATTCTCACTGTGATTGGTCAGCCTATAATGATTGTCACTCCTGTTATTATACCCGAATGTGGTCACTGTAAGGGCCCTATTACACCAACAGATAATCGGACTGATTTTTTTTGAGCCAAAGCTAGGAATGGGCTATAAACAGAGAACAGGTAATAAAGGCGTGACTGAGATTTCTCTTTTCTAATCCATTCCTGGCTTTGGCTGCAAAAATCTGTCACATAATCTGTTAGTGTAATAGGGCCTTAGTGTAGGTTAAAATTTAAAAAATTCACTGCTAAACTTCAAAGCCCTATAACATCCTGGTTGGCTACTGTATAGGAGACTATTTGAAGGGCTGGCTACTATATAAGACACTATGGGGGAGGACTGGCTTCTACATAGGAGACTATTGAGAGATCTGGCTACTTTCTAAGACTATTGGAGAGAGCTGGCTATTATAGAAAACTACAGGGGAGGGGTGGTATTGCATAAGAGACTATTTTAGGGGCTGGCTTCTATATAAGAGGCTATGGGAGAGGGTTGGTATTGTATAAGAGACTATTTGGGGGGCAGCTGAGCACAGTTATGACGCGGCGGAGGGGGGACGGTGGCAGCGATTCGGTGGTCCGTCCGAAGATGACGTTTGGCACAAGATGGCGGACGGCCTCGACACGGATCAGGTAATGTATAATGCATCACATACTTCCGGGTACATGGGCGGGGGTGGTGGGACACGGGAAGGGGGCGATTCACAGACATAACATACATTACAAAGTTGTTATAACTTTGTAATGTGTGTTATTCTGTGAATAATTTTTTAGCGCCGCACTACCCCTTTAAGATCTAAGGTGGAAATATGGTCTAAATTGCCAATCTCAATGGTCGACAGGGCAGGAATAATTAAAATGGTAGTCCTCCCCCAGGTTCTGTATTTTCTGAACTGCTCCCCAATATGGATCCCTGAGAGCTTTTTTAAGAAACTAACTTCCCTTCTGAATTTTTTGATCGGGGCAGGAAAAAAGCTTGAATCAAATATATAACATGGACGCAACTGTGGGGAGAGGGAGGTCTCGCCTTGCCAGATTTCCAGCTCTACTTTCTGGCTGTGGGAGCTCGGGATCTGGTGATGTGGAGAACCTCCCCAGTGGTGGAATGGATGATGTCGAGCTCTAGCGTAAAATATAATAGTGCATGCCAAGCGGCGGAGGCAGGATTTGGGAGTTTACAAGTTCCATTTTCTTATGTTGGTCTATACACCAGGGTTTGGAAATCACTTAAGAAGATTTGCAGGGTCAGGGGAAGTTTCATGTATACCCCATTTGGGGCAATAAGAATTTTGGAGAGTTTTTTAAGATAATAGACAATCATTTTTGGGTTAAAAGAGGGGTTACCACGATTGCGCAAATAGTTTGTGATAGCCAGATTCGGCCATTTGAGGAGTTTAAAAAGATGTTGGCTACTGTTGCTCCTGCCCTGGCCTCCATATAGGCTACTGCTGGGCCTTCACTGGCCTCCATGTTGGCTACTGCCGCTCCTGCCCTGGCTTCCATGTTAACTACTGCCGCTTCTGCCCTGGCCTCCATATAGGCTACTGCTGGACCTTCACTGGCCTCCATATTGACTACTGCTGCTCCTGCCCTGGCCTTCATGTTGGCTCCTGCCGCTCCTGCCCTGGCCTCCATGTTGGCTACTGCCGCTCCTGCCATGCCCTCCATATCGGCTACTGCTGGGCCTTCACTGGCCTCCATATTGACTACTGACGCTCCTGCCCTGGCCTCTATGTTGGCTACCTACTGCAGCTCCTGCCCTAGCCTCCATGTTGGCTACTGTTGCTCCTGCCTGGCCTCCATGTTGGCTACTGTTGCTCCTGCCTGGCCTCCATGTTGGCTACTGTTGCTCCTGCCTGGCCTCCATGTTGGCTACTGTTGCTCCTGCCTGGCCTCCATGTTAGCTATTGTTGCTCGTGCCTGGCCTCCATGTTAGCTACTGTTGCTCCTGCCCTTGGCTCCATGTTGACTACTGCTGTGCCTGCCCTTGCCTACATGTTGGCTACTGCTGGGCCTTAACTGACCTCCATGTTGACTACTGCTGTGCCTGCCCTTGCCTCCTTGTTGGCTACTGCTGGGCCTTAACTGGCAACTATGTTGACTACTGGTGTGCCTGCCCTTGCCTCCATGTTGGCTACTGCTGGGCCTTAACTGGCATGCATGTGGATTACTGCTGTGCCTGCCCTTGCCTCCATGTTGGCTACTGCTGCTCCTGTCTGGCCTCCATGTTGACTACTGGTGTGCCTGCCCTTGCCTCCTTGTTGGCTACTGCTGGGCCTTCACTGTCATCCATGTTGATTACTGGTGTGCCTGCCCTTGCCTCCATGTTGCCTACTGCTGCTCCTGCCTGGCCTCCATGTTGACTACTGGTGTGCCTGCCCTTGCCTCCATGTTGGCTACTGCTGGGCCTTAACTGGCATCCATGTTGGTTACTGCTGCTCCTGCCTGACCACCATGTTGACTACTGTTGCTCCTGCCTGGCCTCCATGTTGGCTAATGCTGCTCCTGCCTTGCCTCCATGTTGACTTTTGCTGCTCCTGCCTGGCCTCCATGTTGGCTACTGCTGCTCCTGCCTGGCCTCCATGTTGGCGACCGCTGCTCCTGCCTGGCCTCCATGTTGGCTACTGCTGCTCCTGCCTGGCCTCCATGTTGACTACTGTTGCTGATGCCTGGCCTCCATGTTGACTACTGTTGCTGATGCCTGGCCTCCATGTTGACTACTGCTGCTCCTGTACTGGCCTCCATGTTGGCTACTGTTGCTACTGTCTGGCCTCCATGTTGACTACTGTTCCTGGTGCCTGGCCTCCATGTTGACTACTGGTGTGCCTGCCCTTGCCTTGTTGTTGGCTACTGCTGGGCCTTCACTGTCATTCATGTTGATTACTGGTGTGCCTGCCCTTGCCTCCATGTTGCCTACTGCTGCTCCTGCCTGGCCTCCATGTTGACTACTGGTGTGCCTGCCCGTGCCTCCATGTTGGCTACTGCTAATCCTGCCTGGCCTTCATGTTGACTACTGTTGCTGGTGCCTGGCCTCCATGTTGACTACTGCTGCTCCTTCACTGCATTTGTGAACTTTTTTCTGCATAGACCCAGGAATGGTGAATTTCCTGCATAGACCCTGTAATGGTGAATATTGAAGTCTAAAAAAAAAATTGACTTTGAGATATCGAAAAGATAATGATGTTACTGACATGTAGAGCCCTAAATTCAACCAAATACACTACCCCCGTATCATATAGATGCTTTAAACTATGAAATCCGAAAGTCGGTCGAACCAAACTTTCCTAAAAAATCCGGAAGTCCAGTTGGAACAAACTTTTAAAAAATTCGCTCATCTCTAGCCGTCACATCAGTACGCAATGACAACAAAGTTAAATGTATGGTATAAAAACGGATACAAGTTATTTTAAGCCATTTCACAAAAATAATACAACTAAAAAACTGTACATTAGGGCACCAGGTATACACACGAAAATATATCAAATAAATATAAAGTAGAAGAAGTTGTAAAGACAATGGAGCTGTTTTGCTGTGAAATAACATCCAGACTGCGATTAGGACACATTGTGGCTGTAGGCAGAGTTATATATAAACATGGTGGCACAGCTCTTTAAATGATGAAACAATCTACCTGCTTTTAGGGTCCTGTTACCCCAGGGTGCAACACTGCTCACAAAAACTGCATGTTAGAAAAACACGGCCACTATCTTCCAGAAATAGCAACACTCTTGTCACCAGTTTGGGTTTGGTTTCGCAGCTCAGTTCCATTGAAGTGATTACTCTACCACACAAAGCCTGGGGGCAGGGGTGGTGTTTTTCCTTAAAGGGAAACAATCAGCATGATTGTGCCTATATGGTTCCCAGCAGCACAGTAAAGATCATGGGTCTCCAAACTGCGGCCCTCCAGCTGTTGGGAAACCACAACTCCCATCATGCCTGGACAGTTAAAGCTTTGGATTTGGCTGGCCAGGCATGATGGGAAATGTCTTTTTGCAACAGCTGGAGGGCCGCAGTTTGGAGACCCATGGTATAGATTTACTGTGAAGCTCGCACAAGGTGTGGATGATGTTGAGAGAGAAAGTATAACAGCACTCTTAAGGCCCTATTACACGAAATGATTATTGGCCGTATTCAGCCGATAATCGTCTTATGTAATAGAATACAACGATCAGCCGACATAAATGATGTTGGCTGATCGTTGCGGTCGTTTGTCTTTCAACATGTTGAAAGACAAAGACCAGGACAGAAACGATCTGCTGCCTACACTCTATGAAATAGGAGCAGAGACAGCAGACCACGCTATCCTCTATGGGCTGCCCGGACAATCTAGCGATCACCCAGACAGCCCCCCCCCCAGCAGCTCCTTGCGGCCTTCCGGCTCTCACCCGCTTGCTGCTGACGCACGTAATAGCGGCGCCAGCAAGAGGAGAACGGGGAGCAAACAAGCGCTGACATTGCTCATTTGCTCCTCAACATGGCCCCGTGTTATACGCAGTACTATCCACCATGGCTACAGTTTGCGAGAAGGACCTATTCTTTCACCAGATTTAAACAGTGGCATATCCGGGTGCAGCCAACAATTTTCAGTGAATTGCAAATGCTAGCTGTGACCATGCCTTGGCCAGTAGCACTGTGTCCATGAGTGTCCTAAGCACAAGTGGGTGGTAGCCAATAGTTGCACGATTTTGTATGAGAAACCTTGTGCTGCCATGGTCTATCATGGTATGGCCACTTGTGTGGCTTCACCCTAGATAGATACTCCTCCTCCTCCTCCTCCTCCTACTTGCAGTTTACATAGGGCGACAACTCCATTTCGGGCCGTTATTCTGCCAGCAGCCAATAGCGTTCTTCACGTTTCAGGCCAGAAGACCACTACTGTAGAAATAAGTCAATTACGGCTTCTGGTTTTGATGAACGCTTCCTGCAAAGAAGGAAAGGGGACATACTTTGATTATTTTTGATAAAATCTGATAATATCAGTATAAAATGGATGGATATCACTTCTTTACATTGTAATTCTGAATGTAACACCTACATGTTGTATACATTTTCAGAACGTTAGTGTAAATAATAGGAGACCTGCGGGAAGGAATTTATAAAAGGCACTACTAGGTTTTTACATATTTTTTTTTTTTAAATGTAATGTGAAAAAAACCCCAAAACACAGCACCTCTTACACCACATACAGATTGAACGTTCAGAAGCAGTTGGCTGTGTAAAGTTGGCGCTGGGATAACTTCAATGGCAGTTAGGCTGCAGTAACGAGACTCAACCACTACACAATGGACGGTGCCAACTGCCTACTGCTGTTTATTTTATGGGCTGCCAGGTGTTGGCGGACACTGACAGGTTAATGTGTTTTTCCCACTAAATTTAATAGAATACAATGGGCAATTTTTTAGGGCCCAATTACAGTGTAGGAACACAGTTTTGAAGGGGTAGTTCAGCAAAAAAAGAATTCTTTCAAATCAACTGGTACCAGAAAAGGCCAGAGATTTGTACTTTACTATTCAAACTCAAAAATTTTTTTTTTTTTTTTAATTTTTTTTTTTTTATATTTAATGTTTGTTTTTGGGTGTGGGAGGAAACCGGAGTACCCGGAGGAAACCCACGCAAACACGGAGAGAACATAGAAACTCTTTGCAGATGTTGCCCTTAGTGGGATTTGAACCCAGGACCCCAGAGCTGCAAGGCTGCTGTGCTAACCACTGAGCCACCGTGCTGCCTCAAGTCTTCTAGTACTTATAATCTTTATCAGCTGCTGTATGTCCTGCAGGAAGTGGTGTATTCTTTTCAGTCTGACACTGTGCTCTCTGCTGCCACCTCTGTCCCTGAAAAGAACTGTCAAATGCAGGAAAGGTTTTCTATGGTGATTTACTAGTCTGGAAAGTTCCTGTCACGGACAGAGGTGGCAGCAGAGAGAAATGTGTCAGACTGGAAAGAATACACCACTTCCTGCAGGACATACAGCAGCTACCAAGTACTGGAAGACTTGACATTTTTAAATAGAAGTCATTTTCAATTCCACTGGTGGTAAAAAGATATACAGATTTGTAAACATTTTTTTCTCTGGAGTATCCCTTTAATTACTGTAGTGTCTTAGCCTTTCCAATTTAACAACAATGACCCATAACACCAGTTGTCTTGGCCACTAAAACCTTTCACAGATACATGTATACATATAGAAACACTAAAGTTAAACGTGCTGTAGTGCAGGAACTGTGAGACTACATCAGAGAATTCTAGCAATGGAAATCACAGACTGGCCTGGGTGTAAATCACTTTACTTTAATATAAAAATTTCTGTGCTTTTAAGATAAATGTTTTCTCCACGTGGTTTTACCAAACAAAGTCTAAACAGAAGCACTGCAACCAGTATAACAAATCCCCTGGGGATTCCGGCATCACATTATATTTATAACCTATTATACATATAACCTGCTTGAGTTGAGTGAGATGAAACGCTGCCATCTGGGGTGAATATGGGTGAACGAACAAAAACGGAAACTGGTGGCAATGTTTTTTATTCCTTGGAGACAGTCATCCATTTATTGAACTCCATGGGGGAGATTTATCAAAGGGGTGTAAAGTAAAACTGGCTCAGTTGCCCCTAGCAACCAATCAGATTTCACCTTTCATTTTCCAAAGAGTCTGTGAGGAATGAAAGGTGGAATCTGATTGGTTGCTAGGGGCAACTGAGCCAGTTTCACTTTCCACCATGTTTGATAAATCTCTCCCTATGTGTTTCTCAAGGAAACAAGCCTGGTACAGTATGATTCCCTATAACATGAAGAAGTTTGACCAGAGGTATATGGTTTACAAGCTGATGGCACAGGGCACTGAACTGCAGAGCAGGATGATAACTGAGCAGTTCTAACGTTACCTGATATTCCTGTGGAATAAAATTATCAATGATGATCATCTGAAGCCATAGTGCTTGCATTTTTACACCTACAGACCCACATGAGCCCTTATTTTTTGCGTCACTAATTGTACTTTGCAATGGCAGACTTAATTTAACTTAATTTAACGATCATTTTCTATTTTCTGATGACAAATTCCCTTTATGTTATTAATTAAAATGCATAAACTCATGTGATGGCTACTGCTGTGACTTGATGAAGATGAATAATGATAATGAAGATGATGATTAGTATTATTATTGTAGATGGTAACACTGTTCATTTCCCCATGGCCTCTATTGGGCAATAACTCCTAACCACAAACCTCCTTTTCTTCCAGCTCTCTTCGCAGCTTCTCCGCTCTCCTTCTTCGCTCTTCAAGCTCCTGATTTGATTCATCCAATAGTTTCTCCTGTTCCTCTGCCTTGGCCAATAAATCTACCCCTCCAACGATAACCTTTCTCTCCAGAGCGGATAGCTTCTCAAGGAGAGACTGATGTTCCTGTCTACAAGAAAAAGGCAATAAGAACATTACATTTATGACCTGTACACCTGTTCCCACATTAAGAATTTTGGAAAGTCAGAACAGCAGAATGCATATTTGATAGATTCCATCCCCTTCTCAGTTGATCTTGATGGACATGTGTCTTTTTTCAACCATGCTAACTACGAGTATGTGCAAACTGAGGAAATTTACGGAAAAACAGTCACGGAATCCGCCGATCGCGTTCAATCTTTGGAAAGATGGCGGAATCTGCCCACGCATAGAATGGAGTCTATGACACGGGCGGAGACATGTGCTCCCACCACAGTCAGCGAGCAGCAGATTCCGCAACAGATTTTCTGTCAAATTTCCTCAGTGTGCACGTACCCTACATAAACAAAATTTTTAACATAAAGACTCTAATTCCTGGGTTTATCGGTTGCAGAGCAAGCCGAGCTTGCATTCATGACCTAACCCTTCCCAGCCTTCCTCTGGGTAAGTTAGCAACAAACGCCAATGACTGCAGAGCTTGCAAACATCAATGAGAAAACTACTGTACTGGACTCACACAGACCGAGTCCCCTCAATCAATTCTTATAATCAGAGACACCAGAATCTGAAATCTGATGGCAAAGATAAAAACAACTTTGGTTTAAAAATAAATAAATATCAAGGGAACTATAAAAAAAATTACTGATAGACTGCAAGTGATAAGCAATGACAAATAACTAAAGTGTCAGAACGAGAAGGTTTCTTGGGAAATGAAAAGTGTGCGTGCTTTTTTATTTTTATTTTTTGACATGATGAAAATTTGGTGCAGATTTTTGGCTGTGATACCAGTAAGCATGTGAATGGGATCTGCATATGCTGTGTGAAGAATGTGGTTCCTATACATAGTTTTTATATTTACTTCTGCCACAAACTGTTTCGTAGTATACAAAGAATTATAAAAAAAAATCCCATTACTTTAGGGAGGAACAAGTATTGCTTAATAGTAAGAAAAGAAAAGTTATTGCAGAGCTCTATTACCCATATGGGTGACATGGCTGAGGCCTACTGATTCTGCATGGAGTTTAACCCCTTCACTGCTCAGCATCTTTTCATTTTTGCACATTGTTTTATCTCCTTATGTTTAAAAGTTCATAGCACTTGCATTTTTTCACCTCAAAACCCACACAAGTCCTTTTCGAGACACTAAGGGGGAGATTTATCAAAGGGTGTAAAATTAAGACTGGTGCAAACTACCCACAGCAACCAATCACAGCTCCTGTTTCCTTTCACCAGAGCTGGAAGCTGAGCCGTGATTGGCTGCTGTGGGCAGTTTGCAGCAGTCTAAATTTTAATATTTAGTGTTTTTTTCCGCATTTTATGGGACCAAAAATCTGCGATTTTTTTATTTATAAATATATTCTTATTGACTTTTTGCAAATCTAAAGTTTGTACAAACATGGACAATAACACCGTCCAATACAAAGAGAAAAATACAATTGAACATGTCCAGTTAGTTGTGTTTCCTGGTGAGACATTAACATGGGAATGATGGGACCCCTTCCTGCCCCTCAAACTTCTCCCAGTGAGGGAAAGAACAATTGTATAAATGCAACACAGGATCCAACACCAATCAGTTTCAGAATGTCTGTCTACAGGTCAGCTGACAGGGAGAAGTCTTAGGGCTCGTTCACACAGAGCAAAAGCAGCTGAATTTCTGCGCTGAATCAGCGCTGAAATTTCAGCCGTTAGAATAGGTACAGAGCTAATTTCCATTGTGTTGAATGGAAATTCTGCTCTGCAGTTCACACGGTGGAATTTCCGGACTGAACTAATCCGCTTTCCGCCAGAAGAATGAACATGTTCATTCTTCCGCTAGCGGAAGCCTATACAAACCAATGGGGCTCTGATTTTCTGTTTCAGCGCGGAATACAAGCGTAATACAAGCGGAAATTACTCGCTGAATCAGCACGGAAATGGGGGAAAAAAGGGGGGAAGAGGATTCTAGTATATATTCTGGTATAGTTTAGTTTACTCGCCAAATACTCGCTGAATTTCAGCGCTGAATGCATGCGGATTCAGCGCGGATTCCTCGAGTATTCCGCGCTGAATTTGGCAAGAGCTGATTACGAGCTGAACACTTTCCTAGCGGAATACGCAGGGATTCTGCTTATATTCTGCTCGGAATTCAGCGTCAGTTGATTTCAGGCGGAAATATTTCCTTGCGTAATCCACCCCTTTTGCTCTGTGTGAACGTAGCCTTAAAGAACCCAGTGTGTTTGCCACTACACGTTCTTATCTCTTGCGGCTGATAGTGAGATTATATAAGTGTTTGCCAATGAAGGAAAAACCGCTTCGCTCCCTGAGATTTATGAGTCTATCCCAAAGAGGAGTTTCAGTTGTGAAATTACCATGGGGATATCCGGGACTGCCTCTTCCAGCCAGACCTGGGACAGACATCTCAGGGCCACATGCAGTACTGTATGTATCATTTCGGATTGAAACTACAGTATCCTCCTCATCCGATGGCCTAAGTTGATGAAAAAGGAAAACCTGCAGCGACTCTGGGACCCTGAGATTCCAATGATAATCCGAGACCACCTGATAATATGAGTGAGCACACTCCCTCACCCCATGCCATAGGTTTGTATGGGCTTGTTTACATTTCAGGCATTCAGTCCTCCTATTGGGAAGTCAGGAGAGGGGGAATGTTAAAGCCATAAAGCGTTGTATGGGTTTCCTTCCATCGTTCATTTATCATGTATATTCGTATTAGCTTACACCCCTTAAGTATAGGCTCCTGGATCAGGACATTATTTGTCCACCCTGCCCAGATCGGGAAAAGGGCTTTAGGATCTACTTTAACCCCTTAATGACGCATGACGGGTATACCCGTCATGCGGCAGTTAAGGGTAAACAAAGAGGGCTCCCGGCGTGAGTCCTCTCTGCAGCCCGCGGTCCCCAGTTGCTATGTGCAGCCAGGGACCGCGGGTCAAAGATGACAGCTGCATTTCAATAGTGTATGTGGCCCCTGTCCCTGGTGTCTAGTGGGGAATTTCACCCCCTTGATGCGATCGCGAGGAGAGATCACTTGTATTGAGCCGGCCGGGGCTCAGCGTCGCTTCACCGCTAATCCCGGCTCGGCAAACTATGTATGTGGTCTGCAGCAGACTATTATAATAGAGCCATGATCTGATGGATCATTGCTCTATTATATACACAGCATTGATCTCAATGGGAGATCAGTGCTGTGTATATAGAAGTCCCCCAGGGGGGCTTCTAATTACTGTATGTGAAAATAAAAAAAGGAGTTTATTAATAAATAAAAAAAAAAACCTCCCCTAATAAAAGTTTGAATCACCCCCCTTTTCCCATTTTATAAATAAATAAACATGTTTGCTTTTATCGCATGCGTAATCGCCCGAACTATTAAATTATCATATTCCTGATCTCGCACGGTAAACAGCGTAAGCGCCAAAAAATCCCAAAGTGCAAAATTGCGCATTTTTGGTCGCATCAAATCCCCAAAAATTGTCATAAAAAGCGATCAAAAAGTTGCATTTGCGCAATCAAGGTACCTGTCAGGACTGGCCGCTAAGACAGACAAGATGGTAGTCACAGAGAGTGCACCCTAAACTAAGCCCCGCCCACTGTCCCTACCTACTTGCCGCAATCCATCCTAAGATGGCGGCGGGCAACTTGAAGGCGGTCCCTGTACTGGCTAGGTGGGACACAAGGACAAGACAGACAAAACACAATAAAGAATAGTCAACAGTCCGGGTCACAACAATCAAGCAATATGGTCAGGGGCAGGCGGCTAGCAAGGATGGTCAGAACACAAGGCAGAAGGGGCAGAGTAAGGACAGACTATAGCAGAACCACAAGCAGGCAGAGACAAGCTCAATATCCGGCACTAGAATGAGCCTCAGCAAAACACTTATAGGGAACCAGGAGACAGTTCCTGCCCCCTAATGGACAAGGCTCCTGGTTCCAAACAGAATCACCTGCGGATCAGAACTGGCAGCAGTGTAACTCCTTCATAGTCAGAGCACACAGCAAACGGGTGGGGCTGAACACAATACTAGAAATAGGCCAGTGTTCAGACAGGGTTCAGGTTACTGCACAAACATACAAAAACACTGAATATCAGCGCCATCTCAGGCGCGCAGCACGAGCCAAGGGGCGCACAGAGTTCGGCACAGGCAAATTCATGACAGTACCAATAGAAAGAACACATCATGGCGCAAAAAATTACGCCTCCCAGCCCTATAGTTCAAAGGATAAAAGCGCTATAAGCCTGGGAATAGAGCGATTTTAAGGAACATATATTTGTTAACAATGGTTTGAATTTTTTACAGGCCATCAGATAATATAAAAGTTATACATGTTGCATATTGTTTTAATCGTAATGACTTGAGGAACATATATAAGAAGTCAGTTTTTCCATAGGACACACAGCGTAAAACTTAAGCCCCCCCCCCAAAGAAAAAGAATTGCCTTTGTTTTTTTCAATTTCACTGTGCATATAATTTTTTTCTGGTTTCGCAGCATATTTTATGGAAAAATTCAGCCCGTCATTGCAAATTACAATTAGTGATGCAAAAAATAAGGGCTCATGTGGGTCTGTAGGTGTAAAAATGCAAGTGCTAGGGCTTTTTAAGCACAAGGAGGAAAAAACGAAAATGCAAAAACGAACGTTAGCCCGGTCCTTAAGGGGTTAAGAAAGATATTATGAAATGCATTATAGAGGGTTAGAGATCGTTGCCTTACGTGGTCCAGTCCCTACGACACCATCCAATGTGTGGTCTCGTGATTTCACCGCCAAGTGCCTTAATTTCGTGGAACAAATCGCGTGTAACTTATTTATACAGAGAAAGTGAGCTGGGGGAAGATTCAACTTAGAGGAAATATCAACTGGAGAAATCCACATGGCAGGTTTTTGCACCTACACTGTTTTCTGTGTGAGATCAGGAATGCGAAGATGTAATAGTTTGGGCGTTTACACGCGTGGCGATATCGAATATGTTTTTTTTTTTTTTTTAAATAAAATGGGAAAAGGGGGGTGATTTAAACTTTTATTATAGGATGGGAGTTTCTTATTAATAGAAAAAAATATATACAGTGGTACCTTGGTTTAAGAGTAACTTGGTTTAAGAGCATTTTGGTTTAAGAGCTCACAGTTTTTTTTAAATTGTGGCTTGGTTTAAGAGCATTTCTTTGGTTTAAGAGCTCCCTCACCTTCCAAATCATAGCAGATCCAATTCAGGCTGGGGCTTGCATCAGGGGACAGGACTGTGGAGGTAATCTCTTTTTAGCTGTAACCCTTCTCTCCCCGGACAGAGAGTGCTGCTATACTGTGCCCACATACAGTATGTCCTGCTCATTCCTTCATTCTCCCTACAGTCTCTGTCAGCCCTTGTGTTTCCTATCCTCTCCACTACTGTACAATAACTTATAATATCACATATTCTGCTGTTTCTGAATGTTTGTTTTATCTGTTCTACATGTAATTCAGAATAAGAAATATTCTTGGGGTATGGAACCAATTGTCTGCATTTCTATGATTTCTTACGGGAAAATTTGCTTTGGTTTAAGAGTGATTTGGATTACAAGCACGACTCTGAACAAATTATACTAGTAATCCAAGGCACCACTGGATATGGAGATATATATATATATATATATATATATATATATATATATTTATATATATATTTTTTTTTTTTTACACTAACTTGAAGTCCCACTTGGGGACTGCTATTATAACTGCACTGATCTCTCAGAGATCGAAGCATTACATATGTCCTGCATTTTTCCATGAGGTCAGTGCTTGATTACTATGGACTGTTGGAGCCCATACTAATCAAGTGCCGAGCCGGGAACAGTGTCATTGCAGCGCAGAGCCCCTACCCGGCTGGAAGCAGGGATTGCTCCTCTGCAATTGCATGATGGGGGAGTGATCCCACCACAGATGGGGTTTTTAAGCCATTTGAATGCCATGGTCAGTTGTACAGCCGCATTTAAATGGTTAATTAGCCTGCACGGACAATCAGATGTGCAAGCTAATAGCTGCAGTTACTGTATGTCAGCCAGGGAAGGCGCTGTACAGAAAGGGCTTGCATTGTGAGTCCTCTCTGTAAATCCCTTAAAATCATGATGACATCCCCGGACGTCAAAATGGGTTAAGGGGTTAAGAGGATGGAAACACCTGAAAACCTATGTACCCAGCAATGGGCTGATACAACCCTGAAAATATAGCTCTGCTTAAGGCTATGTTCACACTACGTAAAACTACGGGTGTAGTTCTTGCCGTAGAACTACGCCCATAGTTTTGCGGGGTGGAACATAACCTTACTTTCAATGTGATCCCGGCTGGAGCGTACACACGTCGTATACGCTCCGGCCGGGATCTATGCGGCGCCGCAAATAACTGACAGGTCAGTTCACACAGTGAAGCGAGCGGCTCCGGACACTTGCTTCACTGTGGGCTATGGGAAGCTCTGATGCGGGCGTGTGCTGACCCGCCCACATCAGAGCTCTGCGGCCGAAAGGATCATCCGGCCGGTACTTAAGTACCGGCCGAGATGATCCGGCCAGAGACCGGCCGTTCCGTGACCCGGCCGGGGTCACGGAGCGGCCAGTCTCTTACGTAGTGTGAACATAGCCTTAATAAGTACAACGTGGCTATTGTTTTACAACCCAACCACAAATAGGAAAAAATCATGTGCTTGTTACTTTTCTGGACACCGTCTACCTTTGCCAACTTCTCACAATTTCTGGCAGGAGGGTAGCAAAGGAGCAGTGTTGTTTCAATGTGTACAATGTGGGAGTTGTGTTGTGTCAATCCGTACAGTGTGTGAGCACATGGCATAAAACTGAAAAATTATTACTCTCAGGAGTAGCCTTTTAATTTACACACTGAGAAAACTAGTAACAGTGATTTCCATTCACAGATGGTAAAGTATATTAAACTGATAAGAACAGATACTACACTTGATCTTAGCCAAAAGGCCGAGAAGCGATAAGATGGTAAAGTCTATTCTGGGAGAGGGATTCGTGTGTGTAGGCCTAAATTTTCTTGTGCTACTATGATTGATGGCCTATCTTCAGCTGTGCGGTGCTTGCATTACACAGTGAATGGGGCCATAGGTAGTCCGCTCTGCTCACTGTAATGGTGGTGCCAAGTTACTGCACCTCAGCTCCTCTTCAAGTCAAGGGACGCTGAGGTGCGTAAATCTGCCCAGGCCACTATGCTGTACATACAGCCAACTGCTTGTAGCCCTGTTAACTGCGTAGTGCAGGGGCCAAACAGCTAACAAGCAGGGGTGCAGGGTGTCAGCACCCCGCTGGTCATTGATTTACTGCTTAGCCCAAGGACATGCCATTAATCATATTAGTCTGGAAAATCCCTTTAAAAGGAGAGATCCTGTTTGATGCTACCTACTGTACACAAAATAACTTTCCCAATATCCCAAGTAGCTGGAGAGATTCCTTCAAACTAAAACAAATGCAGAAAAAAAAGCTGCTCACAATAACATATCGAGTTCCTGATTATACCTTTCAAAGGGCCTATACTGTACATGAAAAGAACTGGGATTGTTATGGGTTGCTAAGAGTACCTCCTTAACTTGGAATACTTCTATAAAAAAAATTTAATTTAAGTTTTTTCCCCCTCTTCTCTCTCTTTGGGGGGTAGGGAATGGTAATATGATAAATTAGAAATTATGCCATGTGTATTTGTTGGTACTAAGGATGGTCCGAACCTGCCGAGGTTCGGGTTCGTATGAACCCGAATTCTCGGCCATCAGATTCCCGCTGTCTGGCTGCTCCGTGCAGCAGGTGGATACAGCGGGAGGACCGCCTGGAAAACCGGGATACAGCCTATGGCTATGGCTGTATCCCAGTTTTCCAGGCGGTCCTCCCACTGTATCCACCCTCTCCACGGAGCGAGCAGACAGCGGAAATCAATGCCGAGAGTTCGGGTTTATAGGAACCCGAACCTTGGCCGGTTCGGACCATCCCTAGTTGGTACAATAACTATATGAGTGTATATGTAGTTTTTATATTTTGTGATATCAAAATAAAATATTAAAGGGAAAAAAACAAATACACATAAAAAAATTCTGGAAAATCTGTGTTGACAAACAGACTGGTGACAGGACAGCACTACATTATCTAGAGGACTTGCTGGGCCTTAAGCAGATCCTTCTACCTTTTCTTCAACTCTGCTCTAGCTTTATTCCGTTCTTCTTCCTCCATGTCAAGTTTTGCCTCAAGCGCCTTCCTTTTCTTCATCAATCCGTGCCTGCATCTCTGCCATCTTATCTGGCGATACCTTCTTCTTGCCTATGTGTTTGATTGCCTATGTGTATGATTTCCTATCCACACTGCATTTTTTGTTGACATGACACACAGATTTATGAGCAAACTTTTCTACTAATCAAAGGACAAAACACCATCGTGTGTATCAAAATATGCTCAGAAACCCAATCTTGTATTGAAATGTACCCACTCAATAAAAAAAGGTATATAATATTCTACCTTAGCAAGGATTAAAAAGATCAAATGTGACAATGACTTTTATGTAGGAAAGCATTTTTGGCGATATAGTAATCTTATTTCATCTTTCAAACCTTATTCCTTAAAAAAGAAGTTCGAGGTTAGGGGTAAATATTTCCGGCAGGGGGTGGTGGGGAGCATAATAAATAACGTATCCTTACCAGACCTCATGCCAGCGTTGTGGCGCTTTACCAGGCTCCCGTAACCCCGCTGGATGTCATTTTTCTGCTTCGGGGTATGATGCGAATTAGCTAAAACATCCTAACCGGGTGGGATTTAGCCAAACAGTGACTGCATCAGTGTCATCTTGCCCCAGTTACTGACTGGCTGAGTGGGGCATCAGTCAGCCGGGTCAGGATGTAGCAGGAAGGAAGATATGAGAAATGTCAGCGGGGGCCAGGAACGCGATGCTGTGCTGCACGGGCACAAGTAAATAAATATACCTTCTTTACTATGTTAACCCCACGTCCTGCCTGAAATGTCCTCCCCTCTCCCTGGACTTCTCCTTTAAAGTGTAACTAGCGCCCTGCTTGCGCAGGATTAACCCTTCAGTGAGAGCACTAAAATTACCTTCTCACCACTTTTGAGATTACTGAGCCCCTTCCATGGTGCACAGCTATTTACATTTCTCTCCATTTTCAGGGCAGGACCAAAGCTGGGCTGTTTGCCGGCCAGTAGTACACACTCAGGGCTTCCTTTCCCTTACTTCTCTGGTTAGTCACAGCACAGCCCATACTTCTGTTTTGCCACGGCATAATGCTTTTGAAAGTGCACTGAACAAGCTGGCACTAAACTGGGCTGATCATTTATACAGCATAGCAATTTAGTTGGCAAGTAGAAGCAGAAGGGGTTACTGATGCACTAGCTCTAAATGGTATTACGTGAGCGGCAATGAAAGAAACTGCAGCAGCACAGCAAGGAATGTCAAGGTGAGATTTGCTTTTCAACTCCCTTGTTCCCAAGTGACTACCCCTGTCCAAATTAAGTAAGCTGAGCGCTAGCGACGAAGACATGACACCAGGCAAAAAGACGGTATAATCTCCTCACTCAGCTGAGTTAGAAGTGCCCAAAGTAATAACCCCTTAATGGCCACCTTCACAGGAAGAGCTTACACTAAGCAGTGAACTGCTTGTGATGACATGGATGACAAGTTAAAGGGAGAGGGGAAGGGAGATACAATGCAGCACTTTAGACATACAGCGATAGGAACAAACACAACTGGATCATCTTAAGCAGTCAGATAGGCTCCCATTGCCGGTATATAGATCAGTAATGATTTCCTATCCACACTGCATTTTTCTACTCTGATGAGGCAACACGTGGCAGAAACAGACGTTGCCCAACCTGACAGATAGATATATTGAAGTAAAATACATGGTAAAAATCTTTGGCATTTCTACAACAGAATAAGCATGCTGCACATGCTTGATGATGAATATTCACATTTCCCCATGAACAATTCCTCACCCAGATGAGCTCTGCAGTTATACGTAGAAATATTAAGAAAAATGAGTTGTCAAAATGCAGATAAAAAACGACGGCAGAAAAAGTAAAAGGACAGCTATTAATTTCCTGCAGACATGACTAATCGAAAGTTCAACCAAAGGTTTTGGTTATTTCCAACACTAGTACATTATATGAACTTACCGATTACTATTTACATAGCGGAAATTAAGGATCTGTGCACATTGGTGTCAAGGCTTAGGTTTCTAAATAGATTAAAGTGGATGCATACCTGATTGACGTTAATGGGATCCACTTGGTTTCTGTCTCTTTTACATGTACAATAGATTTCCAGCTGTCAAAGCAAACAGAAATTTAAAGAGCACGTCCTGAGAAACCACATGACTTCATAGAAGACTACAATATAATTAAATACTTTCCCAGTGTGGTCTGTCTCCATGATGTGCTGTGACAGTCGGCGGATGGCTGGGTGGCTTACAAGCGGCTATACCCTAGTTTAGAAGAATAAATTCTGACAAAATCAGCTCCCCCCTCACAGTAGGAATCTCCCAGTGAAAAGGCAGACGCCAGATTGCGACTTCCCTCTGATAATGTGAAAACAAATCATGTATCCCTGTACCACTGAGGGGAATCATCTCATTTCCCATTTGAAAGTAAAAAAAAACCAAAAACTTATTATCCATGGAATAAGGGCCCTATTCCACCTGACGATTATCGTTCAAATTATCGTTAAATCGTTCAAATCTAAACGATAATCGTTTGGTTGAAATGCAGTTAACGATTAACGATCGAACGAGAAATCGTTGATCGCTTTATAAGACCTGGGCTTATTTTTATTGTTGCTCGTTCGCAAGACATCCGCAAATCGTTTGCATTGAATAAGACGTTCGGTCGTTCGCAGTAGATACGAACGCAATAGCAAAGAAAAAGCGAAGAAAAAAACTATCGCAAATACGATCATAACTAACGATTATCGTTCCATGGAAATAAGTGAACGTTTTCAGGTCTTTCGCAATAGCGGTCGTTTGAGATCGTTAATTGTTAACGATTATGCAAATGATAATCGTCCGGTGGAATAGGGCCCTTAGTGTCTGATTGGGAGGGTTTTGACCTCTGAGCCTCCCATGAGTGCTAGAATGGGGACCCAACTCTTCCTGCTGAATGGGGTGGTTGTGAATCAGCATGTGCTCCATTCATTCTCTATGAAACTGCCAGCTGAGTACAGTGTTCAGTTATCTCTGCAGCTTTATAAAAAATTAATAAAGTGTCTGGGAGTGCATGGCGACCCACCGCTTCAGCGGGGAGAGGCGGGACCCCATTCTCTGGAACCAGAAAAAGACCTTATGGTCAGAATGCGTGCAGCAAACCACTTGTGTGAATAAACACCCTTTCTTCATTGCAATCAAGTGAGTGCCGGGATTGTGTTATTTTCTTTGTGGATTCAGTGTTCCCTTGGCACCACGACCCTGCTGGAGTGCCGATCGTTGGTGTACATTCTCTGGAACCATTCAGAATCCAACCCTAAGGGCATGTGCACACTCCGGAATCTGGGCAGATCACCTGTCGTAGATTTCGCCACTCGCCCCCACTCGCATCTACGCCTGTGCCATAGACTCCATGGTCATAGAGTGGAGTCTATGGCACGGGCAGAGATGCGAGTGGGAGCGCACGGTTACGAGCAGCAGAATTCGCGGCAAGTTATCCATGTGATTTCCATGTGATTTCACTTGCGTTTACATTATGGGTAAGGTGCAAGAAGAGCAAGTCTTACAGTATATGATCTGATACATCATATTATATGAGGATAAGTAGGTATTAGTATATATAGAGCAGCGACACAGGTCTTTAGACTTCTTTATGCTATGGCTTTTTCTACAGTGGTATATGTATATATATATATATATATATATATATATATATATATATATATACACACATCTTCAAATTTATGATATGCATGACTATAAAATGCTCTATGCAGAAGTTGTCAATAGTTACATCTTTGATATACAAGCTAAATTTGTATGTCCATAACGCGAGTCACACGATACATTGCTGGAGTATTGTTTCCTAGTGATTTTATATATTTTATTATATGAAGTTTAATAAAGGTATTTGTTGATGGTATAGAATGGTTACGATCTGGATTTCTTTTCTATGTATAAATGGTTTAAATAGATCACCTTTGAAATATGATAGAAGGACTATATATTGTTGTAGCATTTGCCTATACTCATTATTATAGTGCTTGAAAAGCACTATATTGTAATCCGTATTCTTCTTCCGTTTATTCTACCAGCCATTCTTCTGCGTGTAATACAGCCTGAACCGCTTTGCGCACAGACTCCTTGCAAACTGCGTTTCGAAGCCCTCGGTGGTGTGGCCGATCGGATTTGTTGTTTTTAAGAAATTTACGTTTAAAGACCCCTAATTACCCATAGAAAATAATGGCCCATTGGAAATAATGGCCACACTCTAAACGCTAACAGCCAATCACAGCACATATGCAAATAGCTGAGATATAGCAGCCAATAGGAACTCTAAGGTCTCGTCAGGCAATGTCTCACAACATCCACACAGTCACATGTCCACTATTGGCCAATAGAAGATGTAATATATGGAAAGTCCTTAACGATTTTGTCTCACTGACATGAGTAAGATTGTCATGGTAACCGAGCAATGATCTTTACCATTATAAGTACCCAAGTCGCTCTTAAAGGGACCCAAGTCGCTCGTGAAGGGACGGGACCCATGTCGCTCTTAAAGGGACCCAAGTAGCTCTGAAAGGGACCCAAGTCGCTCTTAAAAGGACCCAAGTCAATTTTAAAGGGACCCAAGTCGCTCTTAAAGGGACCCAGGTCGCTCTTAAAGGAACGGGACCCAAGTAGCTCTTAAAGGGTCGGGACCCAAGTCGCTCTTAAAGGGACGGGACCCATGTCGCTCTTAAAGGGACCCAGGTCGCTCTTAAAGAGACCCAGGTCGCTCTTCAAGGGACCCATTCCGCTCTTAAAGTGATCCAAGTTGCTCTTAAAGGTACCCAAGTCCCTCTTAAAAGGACCCAAGTCGCTTTTAAAAGGACTCAAGTCTCTCTTAAAGGCACCCAGATTGCTCTTAAAGGGACCCAGGTCACTCTTAAAGGGACCCAGGTCGCTACTAAAGGGACCCAAGTCGCTCCTCTTTTTTTTTTTTTCCAATATGTATCCCTGAGAGCTTTTTTTAAAAACTAACTTCCCTTCTGAATTTTTTGATCAGGGGCAGAAAAAAAGCTACAATCAAATATATAACATGGACGCAACTGTGGGGAGAGGCAGGTCTCGCCTTTCCAGAATTCCAGCTCTACTTTCTGGCTGTGGGAGCTCGGGATCTGGTGATGTGGAGAACCTCCCCAGTGGTGGAATGGATGATGTCGGCATGGTGGAGCGCGGCGTCCGGGAATGTTGAGCTCCAGGAGTCGGGGGCTCCGCTCACCCTGGATGCCCGTTGTGGTGGCGGCGGGACGGCTGTAGGTGGCTTCCTTGGTTGCCACAGAGCTTCTGGTCATGGCGGCGTGGAGCGGACGCCTCCTGTGAGATGCGGCTGTGGTGAGGTATCGGGCAGGCATGGAGCGGTGGGAGAGGAGAGCTGCAGTATGGCCGGAGAGGAGAGTGTCTCCCTAGCTGCAGGAGCGGCCTGGCGAAGAGGTGTACGGGCGCAGCCTTCTCTCTGGGATACGGGCGCAGGACATGGGAGACTGGTATTTTAGTTAACTCTGTGTTTCCCACCCCCCATGTGAGAGATGGGGGGAGAGGACATATCTTGGCATTTTTCTCCTAAAGCCCGTGCTCACCATCATGTAGGGGGTTATGGACATGTCGTTCTGTGCTCCTTTTAGTATACTCTAGCAACTATGGACATTCATTTTTTTTTGCTACCCTCTGTGTATGCCATTAGGTATGGGAACTATAAACATGCTTCCTCTGCTGCTCTCAATACACATGATTATCTATGGGAGTTATAGAGAGGCTATTCTGGGCCGATATATATATATATATATATATACATACCAACACCCACGGGAGCTATAGACAGGGCTCTATGCTGTTACTTGTATATGTTATTATTTTTGGGAGTGATGGACTTCCCGCTCTATGTTGCTGAGTTTATAGTATTACACATGGGAGCTAAGGACATGCCGCTCTATGTTGCTGAGTTTATAGTATTACACATGGGAGCTAAGGACATGCCTCTCTATATTGCTATAAGCTTATATTATCACCCCTGGGTGCTGGGGACATGCCGCTCTATATTGCTATAAGCTTATATTATCACCCCTGGGTGCTGGGGACATGCCGCTCTATGCTGCAATGAGTTTATATTATTACCTATGAGAGCTATGGACATGACGCTCTATGCCGCTATGAGCAGTGGCGTAGCGACCGCGGTCGCAGGCGTGACCGGGCCGCTACCAAGGGGGGGGCCCGCGAGGCCCCCCCTTGCCACTGCACTGCCCGCCTCCCACTCCCTCTTGTTCCTGCAAGCAATGTTTTGCTTGTGATCACAAGAGGCAGGCTGGGACGGGACGGCTGTCTTGCGGCCCCCCAGGAGCTCTCTGTGCACCGGGGGGAACTAATGTCGGCGCAGGGAGCATCGTGGTGAAAAAAACCATGTCCCGCGAAGCTCCGCCCCCTCTGTGGGAAACCCCGCCCCCGACGCAGGAAGCCCGCCAGCCGTGTGACTGGGGGGCTGGAGAAATCATTCAGGTAAGTATAGATTTTTTTGTTTTAAAGGGAATGAAGAGGGGTGTAGTGGTATGATGAAGGAACAAGAGGATGATGGGGGGTGTAGTGGTATGATAATGGAACAAGAGGATGATGGGTGGTGTAGTGTTATGATGAAGAAACAAGAGACGGAAGAGGATGTAGTAGTATGATGATGGAACAAGAGGATGATGGGGGGTGTAGTGTTATGATGAAGAAACAAGAGACGGATGAGGATGTAGTGGTATGATGATGGAACAAGAAGATGATGGGGGGTGTAGTGGTATGATGATGATGGAATAAGAGGATGATGGGGATGTAGTGGTATGATGATGGAACAAGAGGATGATGGGGGTGTAGTAGTATGATGATGATTGAACAAGAGGATGATGGGGATGTAGTGGTATGATGATGATGGAACAAGAGGAGGATGAAGATGTAGTGGTATGATGATGGAACAAGAGGATGATGGGGGTGTAGTGGTATGATAAAGGAACAAGAGGATGATGGGGGGTGTAGTGGTATGATGATGAAGAAACAAGAGGATGATGAGGGGTGTAGTGGTATGATGATGGAACAAGAGGATGATGGGGGTGTAGTGGTATGATGATGGAACAAGAGGATGATGAGGGGTGTAGTGGTATGATGATGATGGAACAATAGGATGATGGGGGTGTAGTGGTATGATGATGAAGGAACAAGGAGAATGAGGGGTGTAGTGTTATGATGATAAAGGAACAAGAGGATGATGAGGGGTGTAGTGGTATGATGATGAAGGAACAAGAGGATGATGGGGGTGTAGTGGTATGATGAAGGAACAAGAGGAGGATAAGGATGTAGTGGTATGATGATGAAGGAACAAGAGGAGGATGGGGATGTAGTGGTATGATGATGAAGGAACAAGAGGAGGATGAGGGGTGTAGTGGTATGATGATGGAACAAGAGGATGATGGGGGTGTAGGGGTATGATGATGAAAGAACAAGAGGATGATGAGGGGTGTAGTGGTATGATGATGGAACAAGAGGATGATAGGGGGTGTAGTGGTATGATGATGGAACAAGAGGATGATGAGGGGTGTAATGATATGATGAAGGAACAACAGGATTATGAAGGAAAAATAGGATGATGAAGGGTGTAGTGGTATGATGATGAAGGAACAAGAGGAGGATGAGGGGTGTAGTGTTATGATGATGAAGGAACAAGAGGATGATGAGGGGTGTAGTGGTATGATGAAGGAACAAGAGGATGATGAGGGGTGTAGTGTTATGATGATGAAGGAACAAGAGGAAGATGAGGGGTGTAGTGGTATGATGATGAAAGGGCAGCAGGATGAAGGGGTAGTAGTATTATGATGGAGGTGGTTGTAGTATGATGATGGAGGGGCAGGAGGATGAAAGGGGTAGTAGTATGATGATGGAGGGGCAGGAGGAGGGGACAACATGGGGGGCATCTGTAAGGGGGATAAAATGGGGGGCCATCTATATGGGGATAACATGGGGGGCATCTATAATAGGGACAACACAGGGGGCCATCTATAAGGGGGAAACATTGGGGGCCATCTATAAGGTGGACTACACGGGGGGTGTATACAATAGAGGGATATGTACTATAAGGGTGATCACATAGTGTCAGGGCTACCTACTAAATGAGGGTGTACAGGGGCCAATACAGATGTGCAGTTTGTAGAGAGATGAGGATGGTGTCAGTGTAAGGAGCCTAATATGTTTGTCTGGCAGACTCTGTGGATTCGTGGCTCAGAGAAGTTCTCATAATGGTCTTGGGCAGATGGAGAAGATGAAAAGGGAAGAACTCCGATCAGAGAAGACGTCTCCTGTGAGTCACCTGATATAACTGTACTGTAATGTATATGGTGTATAGAGCCTGTGTACAGTGCATCCATCTCTATATGACTGTATGAAGTGATATTGGTCTATGTACAGAGGATTTTATTCAGTAGCAGCGGTGGTGTTAGTCAGTATGTGGTGGTATTAGTCAATAGAAGCGGTGGTGTTAGTCAGTATGTGGTGTTATTAGTCAGTATGTGGTAAGGGGGGGCCCAAATTGACCTCTTGCACCAGGGCCCAAGAGACATTAGCTTATATTACCACCTATGAGAGCTATGGACATGCCGCTCTATGCTGCTATGAGTTTATATTATCACCTATGGGAGCTATGGACATGCCGCTCTATGCTGCCATGAGTTTATATTATCACCTATGGGAGCTATGGACAAGCAGCTCTATGCTACCATGAGTTTATATTATCACCTATGAGAGCTATGGACATGCCGCTCTATGCTGCTACGAGTTTATATTATCACCTATGGGAACTATGGACATGCCGCTCTATGCTGCTATGAGTTTATATTATCGCCTTTGGGAGCTATGGACAAGCTGCTCTATGCTGCTATGAGTTTATATCATCACCTATGGGAGCTATGAACATGCCGCTCTATGCTGCTACGAGTTTATATTATCACCTATGGGAACTATGGACATGCCGCTCTATGCTGCTATGAGTTTATTTTATTACTTATGGGAACTATGGACATGCCGCCCTATGCTGCTATGAGTTTATATTATCACCTATGGGAACTATGGACATGCCGCTCTATGCTGCTATGAGTTTATATTATCACCTATGGGAACTATGGACATGCCGCTCTGAAGGCAGTTTTTTTTTTTTGTTAGGTCATGAGTAGGATATTTTATTGAAATATACGAGGGATTAAGGAAAAGGAAAAAAGGGTAGCAATTTTTGACCGTATAACTTCCTGTCTCCCCGCCATAGTCTGCCTTCAGGAGACACACCTCCTAAATGATACAGTGAGACTGCTTACGAAACGGTGGGTCGCTATGGAATATCACTTGGTGTTCTCTGCCTTCTCTAGTGGGGTATCGGTGTTGGTCCACAAGGACGTGGATTTAAAGGTGGTTAAAAAGAAGATAGATGACAGAGGGAGGTATGTCTTCCTTGAGGCAGACTGGGAGAAAGTACGTGTTGTGTTGACATTTCTTTATATTCCCCCCCCCCTTTTAAGTTGGATATACTACTAACACTGTTAGAGTTTCTAAAGAATAAAACGTATCGGTACTTGTATGTAGGTGGGGACTTTAATATGGTTATGGCGAATAACAAAGATAGGAGAGGAGGGAGGGTGACTGAGTCAAGATTAGATACCCCCTTCTTTAGGTTTGTTACTGAACTCGGGTGGCAGGATGTCTGGAGGTGCAAATACCCACAGCGGCAGGTTTTTTCCTGTTTTAACAGTACACACAATACTGCATCCCGTATCGATATGGTTTTTACTAATGAGGAGGGTTTGAGCTTAGTGAGGAGAATTAAACATCTACCGCGTACAGTTTCTGATCCTGCACCAATATTACTGGAAATTATACTACCCTTGACAAAGCTTGTTGGCGAAACGCAGCCTTGGGTGAGTGGTGGTACTGGGCAATATCTCTATTTTGAGCCCATGTGGTGAGGTGTTCTAACTGGTCATGTGAAGTTACCAATTGGGGCCCATATGTGGACTTTCTTACCTATTTACAAGTATTTCTGTTTTCCATCTGTTTTTCCCACCACATAACCATATATATACATATAGCTACTAATGCATTTTTGTACATGTTATTAATTTGTTGTTTGCCCACCATCCCTCCAATGTATGTACTTGCTTCCTGTTTTTTTAAATTTGAACTGTTTTTTTTTAAATTTGAACTGTTCTTATCTTTGCTATGTAATCAATAAAGAGCTACTTTTGGTATATTTGGAATCATTGTCCAGCATTTGTCATTTTTTGTTATACAAACTGGAAGTTCAACTTTGCCCCTTTGTGCTCAGACCAATGTCCCCCAGAATAAATGTGTATTGGTATTCTGTTTTAGGTGATCTCCGTCAGATTGACGAAAAAAAATGGAGTTTTTTTTGCAGTCCAATATAGGGACGGCCTCAGTGGATATTGTCTGGGATACCTTGAAAGCATTTTATAGGGGAATTAGGTCCAGTAGGATTGCCCACGCGAAGAGAAACTTTCGAAATCAGGAAACAGAATTAACTGAGAGAATTCAGGAATGTACACGTGTTTACTCTGAGAACGACTCTGCGTATAATCTATCGGAGTTAAATAAAGCACAAAAAGACTTGGAGAACTTAGTCAGAGAGAAGGCTCAGCATAAGATTTTCTTTGCAGGTGGGCAATCCTATATGGAGGGGGGGAGGTGTAATAAATTCTTATCTCAAGTCATAAAGAATCAAGGGGTACCACGTCTAAAGGGGGGTATACGTCGGAGCCAAAAAAGATTCAGGAAGGATTTTTGGAATTCTTTAGAGAAATGTCCCCGAGAGTAGTGGAAGATCGGGAGGCCCGGGAGTTCTTGGAGGGTTTGGAGCTCCCTTACTTAACGTTAGAACAAAGGGAACACTTGAATAGACCGATCTCTTTAGGGGAACTCCAAGAAACGTTGCAGTCTATCACTGGTAACTCGTCTCCAGGCCCGGATGGTTTATCCTATGAAGTATATAGAAGGCATGGGCAGATCCTTCTCGCATTTTTGCTGACTGTCCTGAATAAAACCTGTAAAGGGGGGGGGGGGGTGCTCCCAGCCTGTCTCAGGCAACGATAATTCTTATCTTGAAGAAGGGTAAACCTGAGAATGAGGTTGAATCGTATCGCCCGATTTCTCTATTAAATACAGACTTTAAATTAATTACCAAATGTTTGGCCAGGAGGTTAGCTGTATGTATTACTTCTATTGTAAGCCATAACCAGAATGGTTTTATCCCGGGGAGAACAACAGCGAATAATATTGACCGGACTTTCTATAATATCCAGATAAGAGATGGGGGGAAGGGGCTTCGCTCAATTCTGTCATTGGACGCAAATAAGGCCTTTGACAGGGTCGAGTGGACCTTCCTCTTCCCTACACTAGAAAGGTTTGCCCTGGGGGACTACTTTATTGGCTGGATTAGAACACTTTACAACCATCCTACAGCTAGAATTAGTGTAAACGGCCTATTGTCGAACTCCTTTACTTTGAGAAGAGGGACCAGACAGGGGTGTCCCCTCTCCTTATTATTGTTTGCGTTCTTTATTGAGCCTTTAGGATGGACAGTTAGTAGGAAGTGTGAATTTAAAGGATTTGGGATAAATGGCGAGAACTAGAAAGTTTTACTTTATGACGATAGTATTATCTTATTTGTTAGGGATCCGCAAAAAGCAGTTCCAGTAATTATTCAGACCATAGAGAAGTTTGGGGAATTATCAGGCCTCCAGATTAACTGGCAGAAATACACTCTATTACTCCTGGATAAGGGCCAGGTATCACTGGGAGATAGACTGCAGGTTAAAGAATGTAAGGAGAACATAGAATACCTGGGGATACGCATTTTGGGGGATATTAAAGATTATGCCAGATTGAATATGGACTCTGCCGTCGACAGGGTTAAGAGGAAAGTGGTTATTTGCAGGTCTCTTCCCCTGTCTATGGCAGATAGGTTCGCCCTTATTAAGATTGTGATATTAGCGCAAATTCTATATTTCCTTAGGGCCTCACCGATTCATATAATGGACAAATACTTCCTAAGGATCTGGAAAGGATCCTTAATCAGCTTATATGGGGGAGGAAAAGGGTAAGATTGAAGCAGCACTTTTTCTGTCTCCCGGAAGGTAAAGGGGGGGGTTGCCTTCCTAAATTTTAGAATTTATTTTGTTGTATTGCAACTTGCTAAACTGAAAGGCCTAACTAATACAGAATTGGGAAGCCAAATAATTAAGGATGTAGGGGGTATGGGAAATAATCTTTCCACGGTATTGGATGGTGGATTATTTAGTTTGGGAGAGTGCCCATTACACAGGTTATTTCATAAAATTTGGTCACAATTTAGAAAGAAAATTGGGATCACAAGTAGTTTGGAAGGTACACCGATATGGAATAGCCCACATTTTAAAGAAGTATATAAAATCCGTGATTATAAGTGTTGGGAAAAGAAAGGGGTGTGTAATATATCACATATGTTTGTAGATGGGGAACTGGTTCTTTTTGAGGCACTTCAAAGGAGGTTTTCTCTTCACGAGGGATTTAGATTTAGATATTTACAGGTTAGACATGCAGTTGATAAAACCACTGAAAAGGAAAGATTTCATGTAGAGTCACATGATTTGTTTTACCACTTATTGAAGATACAAGTTAAGGCTGGATTCACACTACGTATATTTCAGTCAGTATTGTGGTCCTCATATTGCAACCAAAACCAGGAGTGGATTAAAAACACAGAAAGGATCTGTCCACACAATGTTGAAATTGAGTGGATGGCCGCCATATAACAGTAAATGACTGCCATTATTTCAATATAACAGCCGTTGTTTTAAAATAACAGCAAATATTTGCCATTAAATGACGGCCATCCACTCAATTTCAACATTGTGTGAACAGATCCTTTCTATGTTTTTAATCCACTCCTGGTTTTGGTTGCAATATGAGGACCACAATACTGACTGAAATATACGTAGTGTGAACCCAGCCTAGAAGTAGAACACTTACGATTGTATATAAGCACCTAATGCACTTAACAGCAATAAAATCTAGACAGAGGGCCAACAAGTATTGGAGGGAAACTCTGGATTTTCATTTTGACGAGGATTGGGGACGGATCTATGGGAATATAGTTTCAGCCTCCAATAATAGAAATCACAGATTGATACAACTGAAAATTTTGTATGATCTTTATTATACGCCAAAGAAATTAAATAAATTTGTTGGGAATGACTAAGAAAAAGTGTCTGAAATGTGATAGTGAGGAGGCAGACGTATGTCATATGTTATGGAGCTGCCCAATGGTTAGTAAGTATTGGTCTGAACTGGTGGATAGAATACATAATAGAACGGGCATTTCCCTTCAACTCACCCCTGATCTACTTATTTTGGGTAATATACCGGCTGGTACCAAGAGTAGGATTACTATAAGTAAAGTTCTGTTATTAGGACGAATAGTAATCACGCAAAGCTGGCTTATGAGGGACAGCCCCCCTATAAAAAAGTGGGAAAGTATGGTCTCTAGGATTAAGAGATATGAGATCCTTTATTTTAGGAATACCCCTAAGGATGAAAAAGTTAAAACCCAATGGAAGGTGTGAAACTCTGGAGATTGATTAGATCATGACTTTTTTTTTTGGAGGGGGGGGGGGTCTACTGTCTGGGTCGGGGGAGGGTCAGGTTTACATGGTTTATGTATGAGTTGACATAGCGGTACAATGTTTACAGTGTGTGTAATGTGCAATAATCTGTGTGTTGGTTTGTAACCACTTGGATTTGTTGGATTTTGTATACAATTGTGTTGACTGCTTCTGATTTTACTATTTAAAACTAATAAAAATCATTTAAAGGGAAAAAAAAGGGGGTTACCACGATTGCGCAAATAGTTTGAGGCCATTTGAGGAATATGGTGTGGATGATGCACAAATGATATGTTTTTTGCAGTTTCAAAGGATGCATATAATAATACACAAAATAAGGAGGTGTGGGATATTAATTCGCCAAATTTTTAAAATTTCCTTTTGTTAGATATGCACAGCAAGAAACTCATGACTGGGATTTATAAAAAAATTACTTAGGGAAAGAGGTAGTATACACCTGAATAGGATAAAGGAAAAATGGGAGGGATATTTTGGGGTTATTTTGGAAGAGAGATGGAATAAGATTGTGGGGAATGTACGCCGAATATCTCAGAATGTAATGCATAAGGTCATACAGTTAAAGTTTCTTTACCACTTGTACATGTCCCCATTAAGGTTGCACCAAAACAATTGCAGGGAAAATACTAACTGTCCCAGATGTGGAAGAGAAGAAGCGGATTTTCTCCATATGAGTTGGTCATGCCCAGGGGTGTTTTATTTTTGGGAATTATTGAGATTATTTATACAAGAGACGCTGGAAATGAATTTGGAAGGGAATGAAGTAGAGATGGTACTGGGGGGGGGGGGGATATGAGGAGGATGGAATATCTGAATCTGGCTAATAAGCTGTATGCAATAGGCAAAGTGCTGATCGCAAGGAAATGGTTCGCTAAGGAGGCACCAGATCTGAGGGAATGGAAGGGATTGGTGGGGAAGATTAAGTATTATGAGGAATGCATAGCAAAGAAGCAGTCTGCTAAAGCACTATTAAAACATAATAAGCTTTGGGCCTATTGGAAAGAGAATAATTAGATATAGAAGGGGATGTGTTTGATTTTAGGATTTTAGTGATGAGCGAGTACTAAAATGCTCGGGTGCTCGTTACTCGAGCCGAGTATTTCCTGATACTCGAGTGCTCGTTTCGAGTAACGAACCCCATTGAAGTCAATGGGAGACTCAAGCATTTTTTGAGGGGACCCAAGTTCGGTAGAGGGAAGGTCGTGTGAAAACCTGTCAACCTCAGAAATTGATGGAAACACAACAGAAATGGACAGGAAACAGCAGGGGCAGAATGTATGCATGCCTCTGAGGCTGCCTAATGCCAACATTATGCCTAATTCTGTGCAACAGCCTGGTTAAAACAAAGGTAGGTGTAGGGATCACCCAAAAACTCAGCCTGACACAGCATGGCATTGAGAACACAGGGAACCATTAAAACAGAGGTAGCTTATCATGAGCCACCCAAAAATTCAGCCTGACACAGCATAGCGGTGAGGACAGAGTGAACAAGGTAGAAGCGGTAGCCAGTCAGCCTTCCAAAAATTATACCAGACCTAGCATGGCAGTGAGCTCACAGAGAACCATTAAAAGTGAGTGAGGAAGAAAGTAAGTGAGCCTCCCCAAAATTAGGCCAAACACTGCATGGCGTTGAGCACACACAGAACTGCCGGGATCAGCAGTAGCCAACATGGAGGCCAGGCAGGAGCAACAGTAACCAACATGGAGGCAAGGCAGGAGCAACAGTAACCAACATGGAGGCCAGGCAGGAGCAACAGTAGTTAACATGGAGGCCAGGCAGGATCAGCAGTAGCCATCATGGAGGCAAGGGCAGGCACACCAGTAGTCAGCAGTAGTCAACATGGATGCCAGTTAAGGCCCAGCAGTACCCAACATGGAGGCAAGGGCAGGCACCACAGTAGTCAGCAGTAGTCAACATGGATGCCAGTAAAGGCCCAGCAGTAGTCAACATGGATGCCAGTTAAGGCCCAGCAGTAGTCAACATGGATGCCAGTTAAGGCCCAGCAGTAGTCAAAATGAATGCCAGTTAAGGCCCAGCAGTAGTCTACATGGATGCCAGTTAAGGCCCAGCAGTAGCCAACATGGAGGCAAGGGCAGGCACAACAGTAGTCAACATGGATGCCAGTAAAGGCCCAGCAGTAGTCTACATGGATGCCAGTTAAGGCCCAGCAGTAGCCAACATGGAGGCAAGGGCAGGCACCACAGTAGTCAGCAGTAGTCAACATGGATGCCAGTAAAGGCCCAGCAGTAGTCTAGATGGAGGCAAGGGCAGGCACAACAGTAGTCAACATGGATGCCAGTAAAGGCCCAGCAGTAGTCAACATGGATGCCAGTTAAGGCCCAGCAGTAGTCAACATGGATGCCAGTTAAGGCCCAGCAGTAGTCAACATGGATGCCAGTTAAGGCCCAGCAGTAGTCAAAATGAATGCCAGTTAAGGCGCAGCAGTAGTCTACATGGATGACAGTTAAGGCCCAGCAGTAGCCAACATGGAGGCAAGGGCAGGCACAACAGTAGTCAGCAGTAGTCAACATGGATGCCAGTAAAGGCCCAGCATTAGTCAACATGGATGCCAGTTAAGGCCCAACAGTAGTCAACATGGATGCCAGTTAAGGCCCAGCAGAAGTCAAAATGAATGCCAGTTAAGGCCCAGCAGTAGTCTACATGGATGCCAGTTAAGGCCCAGCAGTAGCCAACATGGAGGCAAGGGCAGGCACAACAGTAGTCAACATGGATGCCAGTAAAGGCCCAGCAGTAGTCTACATGGATGCCAGTTAAGGCCCAGCAGTAGCCAACATGGAGGCAAGGGCAGGCACAACAGTAGTCAGCAGTAGTCAACATGGATGCCAGTTAAGGCCCAGCAGTAGCCAACATGGAGGCAAGGGCAGGCACCACAGTAGTCAGCAGTAGTCAACATGGATGCAAGTAAAGGCCCAGCAGTAGTCTACATGGAGGCAAGGGCAGGCACAACAGTAGTCAACATGGATGCCAGTAAAGGCCCAGCAGTAGCCAACAGTAGCCCAACATGGAGGCAAGGGCAGGCACACCAGTAATCAGCAGTAGTCAACATGGATGCCAGTTAAGGCCCAGCAGTAGCCAGCATGGAGGCAAGGGCAGGCACAACAGTAGTCAACATGGATGCCAGTAAAGGCCCAGCAGTAGCCAACATGGAGGCAAGGGCAGCACGGTGGCTCAGTGGTTAGCACTGTAGATTTGCAGCACTGGAGTCCTGGGTTCAAAGATGACCAAGGACAACATATGCAAAAATTTGTATGTTTTCTCCATGTTTGCGTGGGTTTCCTCCAGGTACTCCACTTTACTCCCACACCCAAAAACATACAGATAGGTGCGGAATCTGTGTGCGCTATACAAATAATAAAAAACAAAACAAAAACAAGGGCAGACAGAGCAGTAGTCAACATGGATGCCAGTTAAGGCCCAGCAGTAGTCAACATGGATGCCAGTTAAGGCCCAGCAGTAGCCAACATAGAAGCAATGGCAGGCACACCAGTAGTCAACATGGATGCCAGTTAAGGCCCAGCAGTACCCAACATGGAGGCAAGGGCAGGCACCACAGTAGTCAGCAGTAGTCAACATGGATGCCAGTAAAGGCCCAGCAGTAGTCAACATGGATGCCAGTTAAGGCCCAGCAGTAGTCAACATGGATGCCAGTTAAGGCCCAGCAGTAGTCAAAATGAATGCCAGTTAAGGCCCAGCAGTAGTCTACATGGATGCCAGTTAAGGCCCAGCAGTAGCCAACATGGAGGCAAGGGCAAGCACAACAGTAATCAATATGGATGCCAGTAAAGGCCCAGCAGTAGTCTACATGGATGCCAGTTAAGGCCCAGCAGTAGCCAACATGGAGGCAAGGGCAGGCACACCAGTAGCCAGCAGTAGTCAACATGGATGCCAGTAAAGGTCCAGCAGTAGCCAACATGGAGGCAAGGGCAGGCACCACAGTAGTCAGCAGTAGTCAACATGGATGCCAGTAAAGGCCCAGCAGTAGTCTACATGGAGGCAAGGGCAGGCACAACAGTAGTCAACATGGATGCCAGTAAAGGCCCAGCAGTAGCCAACAGTAGCCCAACAGTAGCCCAACATGGAGGCAAGGGCAGGCACACCAGTAGTCAGCTGTAGTCAACATGGATGCCAGTTAAGGCCCAGCAGTACCCAACATGGAGGCAAGGGCAGGCACCACAGTAGTCAGCAGTAGTCAACATGGATGCCAGTAAAGGCCCAGCAGTAGTCAACATGGATGCCAGTTAAGGCCCAACAGTAGTCAACATGGATGCCAGTTAAGGCCCAGCAGTAGTCAACATGGATGCCAGTTAAGGCCCAGCAGTAGTCAAAATGAATGCCAGTTAAGGCGCAGCAGTAGTGTACATGGATGACAGTTAAGGCCCAGCAGTAGCCAACATGGAGGCAAGGGCAGGCACAACAGTAGTCAGCAGTAGTCAACATGGATGCCAGTAAAGGCCCAGCATAAGTCAACATGGATGCCAGTTAAGGCCCAACAGTAGTCAACATGGGTGCCAGTTAAGGCCCAGCAGAAGTCAAAATGAATGCCAGTTAAGGCCCAGCAGTAGTCTACATGGATGCCAGTTAAGGCCCAGCAGTAGCCAACATGGAGGCAAGGGCAGGCACAACAGTAGTCAACATGGATGCCAATAAAGGCCCAGCAGTAGTCTACATGGATGCCAGTTAAGGCCCAGCAGTAGCCAACATGGAGGCAAGGGCAGGCACACCAGTAGTCAGCAGTAGTCAACATGGATGCCAGTAAACGCCCAGCAGTAGCCAACATGGAGGCAAGGGCAGGCACCACAGTAGTCAGCAGTAGTCTACATGGAGGCAAGGGCAGGCACAACAGTAGTCAACATGGATGCCACTAAAGGCCCAGCAGTAGCCAACAGTAGCCCAACAGTAGCCCAACATGGAGGCAAGGGCAGGCACACCAGTAATCAGCAGTAGTCAACATGGATGCCAGTTAAGGCCCAGCAGTAGCCAGCATGGAGGCAAGGGCAGGCACAACAGTAATCAACATGGATGCCAGTAAAGGCCCAGCAGTAGCCAACATGGAGGCAAGGGCAGGCACACCAGTAGTCAGCAGTAGTCAAAATGGATGCCAGTTGACTTGCGGAAATGAGCACAGATGCGGTGCACCTTGTTGAGGAAGTCAGCCACATTGGGGTAAGCTTTAAGGAACCGCAGCAAAATTAGGTTGAAGACGTGGGCCAGACATGGTACATGTGTGAGGCTGCCGAGTTGCAGAGCCGCCACCAGGTTTCGCCCCTTGTCACACGCAACCAAGCTTACTGCTAATTACACACGAACCCGGGTGCTGACAGCTAACTGGCTAGGCCAGCTGTCAGTAACCATCAAGGGTACACCTGATGCCTCTCGACCGGGGGTGGTGAGGACCCGACCACAGCTAGACCAAAAAAACTAAAATGAAAAAGGTGGCTAGTTGGCGGGGGCGCGATCGGTGGCCCCCGTCAACCAGTCCCGCTCCTTCGCAGACGTAGTGTGACGTCGGAGCATGGCAGTGAGTACACAGAGAACAATACAGTCTGCTTAAGAGGCCACAGAATTTGATCGAATACACTTTCAATCCTTTAAAGAGTCCCTAAGAGACGGCAAGTGCGGTAGCCTGTGTATTAAAAGACCTGGTCAATCCTGCCTTCAAAAATGCTACTACAACATCCAAGAAAGGAAAGAAGCTACTGGTAAAAGGCCTGGTCCATCCTGCCTTCGAAACGGCTAAAACATCCAAGGAAGGTAGAAGGTGCTGTTCAGCAGTTTGAGCGCCGCCTGTTGGCGCTTACCCACGGCAGTGCTGCTGCACCTAAAACTAAAATAGCCGGATTATGGATAGATTTAGCCTCACACCCTCATGCAGTTGTGCATGAGAGGCATCTCTTTGGAGGTAGGGACTAAGAATAACAATACAGTCTTCTTAAGAGGCCCCGAGCTAAAAAATGAAATGACGGCAGAAAACCCCCGCAAGTTGACATCCACAGATTATATGGTTTAAAATGCATAACACAAGGATGCTAAATTAGGATCCACCATTATCACTGTCTGTTCCTTTGAACAGTGGCATGTATCTTGGAGATACAATAGATGACCAGACAGCCCTGCAAAATTGCACTTGAATTGAAGTCGATTTGATTTTAAATTTTAAATTGAATGTTAGAAAAAAAAAAAAAAAAACATAAAGTGGCTATTACCAGCCTTTAGATGAGGCAGGCGTGGAACCTCACAAAAATTAGGCCTGACACAGTAGAGTAAAAGTAAAAAAAATAAAATAAAATAGCTGATTGGTTGGCGGGGGCGCGATCGGCAGGCAACCAGTGCCGCTCCTCCGCAGATGTAGGTGTGACGTTAGAGCATGGCAGTGAGGACACAGAGAACAACGAGGCAAGTGCAGGCACACCAGTAGTCTACATGAATGCCAGTTAAGGCCTAGCAACAACGAGGCAAGGGCAGGCACACCAGTAGTCTACATGGATGCCAGTTAAGGCCTAGCAACAACGAGGCAAGGGCAGGCACACCAGTAGTCTACATGGATGCCAGTAAAAGGCCCAGCAACAACGAGGCAAGGGCAGGCACACCAGTAGTCTACATGGATGCCAGTTAAGGCCCAGCAACAACGAGGCAAGGACACGCACACCAGTAGTCTACATGGATGTCAGTTAAGGCCCAGCAACAACGAGGCAAAGGCAGACACACCAGTAGTCTACATGGATGCCAGTTAAGGCCTAGCAACAACGAGGCAAGGGCAGGCACACCAGTAGTCTACATGGATGCCAGTAAAAGGCCCAGCAACAACGAGGCAAGGGCAGGCACACCAGTAGTCTACATGGATGCCAGTTAAGGCCCAGCAACAACGAGGCAAGGACACGCACACCAGTAGTCTACATGGATGTCAGTTAAGGCCCAGCAACAACGAGGCAAGGGCAGACACACCAGTAGTCTACATGGATGCCAGTTAAGGCCCAGCAACAACGAGGCAAGGGCAGGCACACCAGTACATGGATGCCAGTTAAGGCCCAGCAACAACGAGGCAAGGGCAGGCACACCAATAGTCTACATGGATGCCAGTTAAGGCCCAGCAGTAGCCAACAAGTAGCCTTCTACCCCCAGCACCCTTTCGATTTTCAATTTGACTGCAGCAGTTGGGAAACATTCCCTGCATAATGTAACTACTCACGTCTACCCCCGCCACCACCCTTTCGATTTTCAATTTGACTGAATTCCCTGCATAATGTGACTCACCACCTCTCCCCCCCACCGCTGTTTTGATTTTGAATTTGACTTTGATCCTTGAGGATCTGGCAATTGTCTCATGCAAAGGGATAATCACTTGAGGGGTAGTGTACTACAAATGCCAGCAATACAGTGTAGTACCCACTAGTTTAGGGGGGCTGTACGGTACAATCTGGTAGTGGCTGGACCTAGACACACGCTGGGATACCCCCTTACAATGAGCAGTGAAGTTTTATGCAGCTGTACTACTAATCCCAGCAATACAGTGTAGTACCTACTAGTTTAGGGGGGCTGTATGGTACAATCTGGTATTGGCCGGAACGATACACACTCTCTGTCACCCCTTTACAATGAGTAGTGAAGTTCTATGCAGGATGTACTACAAATTCCAGCAATACAGTGTAGTACACACTAGTTTAGGGGGTGCTTGACGGTGCTATCTGGTATGGGCACCAACTGTATACACTTTCTGTCACCCCAACACAATGAGCAGTGAAGTTCTATGCAGGAAGCACTACAAATCCCAGCAACACAGTGTAGTACACACTAGTATAGGGGGTGCTATCTGGTACGGGCACCAACTGTACACACATCTTCTGTCACCCCTATACAATGAGCAGTAAAGTTCTATGCAGGATGCACTACAAATCCCAGCAATAAAGTGCAGTACACACTAGTTTAGGGGGGGCTTGACGGTGCTATCTGGTATCGGCAACAACTGTACACATTTTGTCACCCCAATGCAATAAGCAGTGAAGTAAGTTCTATGCAGGATGCACTACGTATCCCAGCTATACAGTGCAGTACACACTAGTTTAGGGGGGGCTTGACGGTGCTATCTGGTATGGGCAACAACTGTAAACACTTTGTCACCCCAATACAATGAGCAGTGAAGTAAGTTCTATGCAGGATGCACTACATAACCCAGCTATACAGTGCAGTACACACTAGTTTAGGGGGGGCTTGACGGTGCTATCTGGTATGGGCAACAACTGTACACACTTTGTCACCCCAATAAAATGAGCAGTGAAGTAAGTTCTATGCATGATGCACTACATAACCCAGCTATACAGTGCAGTACACATTAGTTTAGGGGGGGCTTGACGGTGCTATCTGGTATGGGCACCAACTGTACACACTTTCTGTCTCCCCAATACAATGAGCAGTCAAGTAAGTTCTATGCACTACAACTACCAGCTATACAGTGCAATACACACTAGTTTAGGTGGTGCTATCTGGTATGGGCAACAACTGTACACATGCTTTATCACCCCAATACAATACGAGCAGTGAAGTAAGTTCTATGTGAGATGCACTACAACTCCCAGCTAAACAGTGCAGTACACCAGGACCACTAGCCCCAAAATCAAAAAGGAGTACACTGAGCACTTCTTAGGGGTGTGTATGCAACACCTAATGTCCCCTTTCTGTCAGCAGCCGGTCACCACAGTGTGCTGGTTAAATCGCGGTAGCAGCACTGCAACTCCCAGCCAGCAGTCTGTAGTAATAGTATTAATAAAAGCTTTTAAGCCCTGAAAAGGGCTGTTTGTTTATATTGCTAGTATATACCCTGCCTACTGGAACGCTAAATCCTTCACTGACACTCTCCTTGACCAGCAGCAGCTCTGTCCCTGATCTCTCACAGCATGCGTCTGAAGCAAGCACTGCCGGCGCCGAATTTTATATGGCAGGGTCATCTGATCAGACCAACCAATCGCTGCTATCGACATGTATGGGTCCCACGTCATCGCAGGATGCACCAAAGAGTCTCCTGCATGTTTATTGGCTGAGAAAAAGCGCGCAAACTTACAGGAAACGGATGATGAGATTTCCTCGAGTATCGCGAGATGAGCACGTTCGCTCAGATTTTATGGTTTGGGTGTTTTTTTTTCCCCCTTCTCTTCTTTCTTTCCACTGTCACCTCAGGGGTGGGGGGGAGGGAGGGTAAGGGGTTTAAAAGTTTATATAGTCTGTAATGTATTATGATTGAAAATGTAATTAATTCGGGATATGAAAATAAAAGATTTATAAATAAATTTAAAAAAGTCTTCATCCCATTTACAGACTGTGCTGTCAATGGCTCGAAAGCTGTGTAATCATTTCAGCCATTCAAGTCGCTCTCACCACATCCTCCTCGAACTGCAGTGGAGGAATGGTCTTCCCAACCATTGTCTCATTTGCGATGTAGCCACACGGTGGTTCTCCACCCTCCACATGCTGGACCAGCTCTATGAGCAGAGGAAGGCCTTGACTGATTTCCTCTTAATGCAAGCGGACACGGCGACCCCCCTGTGTAACCTGGAACTTGGGCAGTGGCAGCTCATGCGTGACACCTGCCGCTTGCTACGACCCTTTGAGGAGGCCACCTTTCTGGTCAGTGGGCAAGACACAGGACTGAGCGCCATCATACCCATGCTTCATGTACTGGAGCTGATGCTGATGCAACTCAGTGGTGAGGGGGAAGAGGTCTTGCCACTGACGCAGCCAGGGTCGTTGGAGGAAAGCTTGGCCGAAGAGGAGGGAGAGGAATTTGAGGAGAAGGAGGAGGAGGAGGACCTGAACGCACAGGAACTCTTAGAGGAGACAGGTGGAGGAGAAGGAGATGAGCCTTCCTGCCAGACCAGATGGGGGCCAGAGGAGGATATGCAGGGCTATGAGGAGGATGAGGAGGATGGAGGCAGTACCCATTGGCAGTATGCTGTGGAGACGGAGGCGGGATCTCCTACCACTCCCTGGTGGAAATGGCTAAGCGCTGTTGATATGCTTTCGGGACGACCCACGCTTGCAACGGATTCGTCAATGGGACTTGTTCTGGCTTGCCACACTACTGGACCCACGTTATGGCAACAAGCTGTGTGAATTCATTCACCCTTCCCTACGGGAGGAAAAAAAAAAATTATTATAGAGAGGAGCTGGGTGCACAGTTAGTGGCAGCCTTTGGAACACGACGCTCTCATTCACGCCATTCCCACCAGGGCCACACCAGCAGCGCTGCCTCCTCCACATCCTCCTCTAGCAGCTTGGGTGGCATGAGCAGCGGCACCAGTCTGAGCCTGATATCCATGATGCACACTTTCATGCAGCCACAGGCCGGGGTAACAGGAGAACCTGCACAGCAGCATGACATGGCGGCACGCCTCAAACAGCAAGTCCAGGTGTTTTTGGACTCTACGTTGCCACTTAACGTCCCTGATCCCCTGGACTACTGAGTGGGAAAATTAGATGTCTGGCCACAACTCGCTGAATTTGCTTTGGACATACTCTCCTGTCCGGCCAGCAGTGTGTCATCCGAGCGAGTTTTCAGCGCAGCGGGTCATATTGTCAGTCCCAGGAGAACCAGATTGTCCTGTGATACTGTGTAACGTCTGACTTTCATCAAAATGAACGTCACATGGATAGATAAGGACTTTGTGACACCTGCTCCTGATACCACAGAGTAGAATTTGGTCCTGTTGTCAACAAGATGTAGAACCTTTTCTGCTTCTATTATGGCCTATATGTGAACAAGACCTTACTGGTCATTCCACCATTACTACTGTGGCTGCTGCTTCCCTGCTACCTCTCGCCTGTCCATGGACCTTATTATTCTGCTTCCGCTGCTCATGTCACCCCATTACAACTGTTACTCCTGCCCATATAGGCTACTGCTGGGCCTTCACTTGCCTCCATGTTGACTACTGCTGCTCCTGCCCTGGCCTTCATGTTGGCTACTGCCGCTCCTGCCCTGGCCTCCATGTCGGCTACTGCCGCTCCTGCCCTGGCCTTCATGTTGGCTACTGCCGCTCCTGCCCTGGCCTCCATGTCGGCTAGTGCCGCTCCCGCCCTGCCCTTCATATAGGCTACTGCTGGGCCTTCATTGGCTTCCATGTCGACTACTGCCGCTCCTGCCCTGGCCTCTATGTTGGCTACTGCCGCTCCTGCCCTGGCCTCCATGTTGGCTACTGTTGCTCCTGCCTGGCCTCCATGTTGGCTACTGTTGCTCGTGCCTGGCCTCCATGTTAACTACTGTTGCTCCTGCCCTTGGCTCCATGTTGACTACTGCTGTGCCTGCCCTTGCCTCCTTGTTGGCTACTGCTGGGCCTTAACTGGCATCCATGTTGACTACTGCTGTGCCTGCCCTTGCCTCCAAGTTGGCTACTGCTGCTCCTGCCTGGCCTCCATGTTGACTACTGGTGTGCCTGCCCTTGCCTTGTTGTTGGCTACTGCTGGGCCTTCACTGTCATTCATGTTGATTACTGGTGTGCCTGCCCTTGCCTCCATGTTGCCTACTGCTGCTCCTGCCTGGCCTCCATGTTGACTACTGGTGTGCCTGCCCGTGCCTCCATGTTGGCTACTGCTAATCCTGCCTGGCCTCCATGTTGACTACTGTTGCTGGTGCCTGGCCTCCATGTTGACTACTGCTGCTCCTTCGCTGCATTTGTGACCTTTTTTCTGCATAGACCCAGGAATGGTGAATTTCCTGCATAGACCCTGTAATGGTGAATATTGAAGTCTAAAAAAATAAATTGACTTTGAGATATCGAAAAGATAATGATGTTACTGACATGTAGAGCCCTAAATTCAACCAAATACCCTACCCCCGTATCATATAGATGCTTTAAACTATGAAATCCGAAGAAATCCGAAAGTCGGTCGAACCGAACTTTCCGAAAAAATCCGGAAGTCCAGTTGGAACAAACTTTTAAAAAATTCGCTCATCTCTAGCTGTCACATCAGTACGCAATGACAACAAAGTTAAATGTATGGTATAAAAACGGATACAAGTTATTTTAAGCTATTTCACAAAAATAATACAACTAAAAAACTGTACATTAGGGCACCAGGTATACACACAAATATACATCAAATAAATATAAAGTAGAAGAAGTTGTAAAGACAATGGAGCTGTTTTGCTGTGAAATAACATCCAGACTGCGACTAGGACACATTGTGGCTGTAGGCAGAGTTATATATAAACATGGTGGCACAGCTCTTTAAATGATGAAACAATCTACCTGCTTTTAGAGTCCTGTTACCCCAGGGTGCAACATTGCTCACAAAAACTGCATGTTAGAAAAACACGGCCACTATCTTCCAGAAATAGCAACACTCTTGTCCCCAGTTTGGGTTTGGTTTCGCAGCTCAGTTCCATTGAAGTGATTACTCTACCACACAAAGCCTGGGGGCAGGGGTGGTGTTTTTCCTTAAAGGGAAACAATCAGCATGATTGTGCCTATATGGTTCCCAGCATCACAGTAAAGATCATGGGTCTCCAAACTGCGGCCCTCCAGCTGTTGCGAAACCACAACTCCCATCATGCCTGGACAGTTAAAGCTTTGGATTTGGCTGGCCAGGCATGATGGGAAATGTCTTTTTGCAACAGCTGGAGGGCCGCAGTTTGGAGACCCATGGTATAGATTTACTGTGAAGCTCGCACAAGGTGTGGATGATGTTGAGAGAGAAAGTATAACAGCACTCTTAGGGCCCTATTACACGAAATGATTATTGGCCGTATTCAGCCGATAATCGTCTTATGTAATGGAAGACAACGATCAGCCGACATAAATGATGTCGGTTGATCGTTGGCGTTGTTGGTCTTTCAACATGTTGAAAGACAAAGACCAGGACAGAAACGATCTGCTGCCTACACTCTATGGAATAGGAGCAGAGACAGCAGACCACGCTATCCTCTATGGGCTGCCCGGACAATCTAGCGATCACCCAGGCAACCCCCCCCCCCAGCAGCTCCTTGCGGCCTTCCGGCTTGCTGCTGACACAGGTAATAGCGGCGGAAGCAAGAGGAGAATGGGGAGCAAACAAGCGCTGACATTGCTCATTTGCTCCTCAACATGGCCCCGTGTAATAGGGGCCTTACACGCAGTGCTATCCACCATGGCTACAGCTTGCGAGAAGGACCTATTCTTTCACCAGATTTAAACAGTGGCATATCCAGGTGCAGCCAACAATTTTCAGTGAATTGCAAATGCTAGCCGTGACCATGCCTTGGCCAGTAGCACTGTGTCCATGAGTGTCCTAAACACAAGTGGGTGGCAGCCAATAGTTGCACGATTTTGTATGAGAAACCTTGTGCTGCCATGGCCTATCATGGTATGGCCACTTGTGTGGCTTCACCCTAGATAGATACTCCTCCTCCTCCTCCTTCTTGCAGTTTACATAGGGCGACAACTCCATTTCGGGCCGTTATTCTGCCAGCAGCCAATAGCGTTCTTCACGGTTCAGGCCAGAAAACCACTACTGTAGCAATGAGTCAATTACGGCTTCTGGTTTTGATGAACGCTTCCTGCAAAGAAGAAAAGAGGATATACTTTGATTATTTTTGATAAAATCTGATAATATCAGTATAAAATAGATGGATATCACTTCTTTACATTGTAATTCTGAATGTAACACCTACATGTTGTATAAATTTTCAGAACGTTAGTGTAAATAATAGGAGACCTGCGGGAAGGAATTTATATAAGGCTACTAGGTTTTTACATTTTTTTTTTTTAAATATAATGTGAAAAAAAAAAAAAAAACACAGCACCTCTTACACCACATACAGATTGAACGTTCAGAAGCAGTTGGCTGTGTAAAGTTGGCGCTGGGTTAACTTCAATGGCAGTTGGGCTGCAGTAACCAGACTACACAATGGACGGTGCCAACTGCCTACAGCTGTTTATTTTATGGGCTGCCAGGTGTTGGCAGACACTGACAGGTTAATGTGTTTTTCCCACTAAATGTAATAGAATACAATTGTTTTTTGGGCAATTTTTTAGGGCCCAATTACAGTACCAGGAAAGGCCAGAGATTTGTAATTTACTTCTATTTAAACGCAAAATTATTATTTTTTTTTTTTAATTTTTTTTTTTTTTATATTTAATGTTTGTTTTTGGGTGTGGGAGGAAACCGGAGTACCCGGAGGAAACCCACGCAAACACGGAGAGAACATAGAAACTCTTTGCAGATGTTGCCCTTAGTGGGATTTGAACCCAGGACCCCAGAGCTGCAAGGCTGCTGTGCTAACCACTGAGCCACCGTGCTGCCTCAAGTCTTCTAGTACTTATAATCTTTATCAGCTGCTGTATGTCCTGCAGGAAGTGGTGTATTCTTTTCAGTCTGACACCGTGCTCTCTGCTGCCACCTCTGTCCCTGAAAAGAACTGTCAAATGCAGGAAAGGTTTTCTATGGTGATTTACTAGTCTGGAAAGTTCCTGTCACGGACAGAGTTGGCAGCAGAGAGAAATGTGTCAGACTGGAAAGAATACACCACTTCCTGCAGGACATACAGCAGCTACCAAGTACTGGAAGACTTGACATTTTTAAATAGAAGTCATTTTCAATTCCACTGGTGGTAAAAAGATATACAGATTTGTAAACATTTTTTTCTCTGGAGTATCCCTTTAATTACTGTAGTGTCTTAGCCTTTCCAATTTAACAACAATGACCCATAACACCAGTTGTCTTGGCCACTAAAACCTTTCACAGATACATGTATACATATAGAAACACTAAAGTTAAACGTGCTGTAGTGCAGGAACTGTGAGACTACATCAGAGATTTCTAGCAATGGAAATCACAGACTGGCCTGGGTGTGAATCACTTTACTTTAATATAAAATTTCTGTGCTTTTAAGATAAATGTTTTCTCCACGTGGTTTTACCAAACAAAGTCTAAACAGAAGCACTGCAACCAGTATAACAAATCCCCTGGGGATTCCGGCATCACATTATATTTATAACCTATTATACATATAACCTGCTTGAGTTGAGTGAGATGAAACGCTGCCATCTGGGGTGAATATGGGTGAACAAACAAAAACGGAAACTGGTGGCAATGTTTTTTATTCCTTGGAGACAGTCATCCATTTATTGAACTCCATGGGGGAGATTTATCAAAGGGGTGTAAAGTAGAATTGTCTCAGTTGCCCCTAGCAACCAATCAGATTTCACCTTTCATTTTCCAAAGAGTCTGTGAGGAATGAAAGGTGGAATCTGATAGGTTGCTAGGGGCAACTGAGCCAGTTTCACTTTCCACCATGTTTGATAAATCTCTCCCTATGTGTTTCTCAAGGAAACAAGCCTGGTACAGTATGATTCCCTATAACATGAAGACGTTTGACCAGAGGTATATGGTTTACAAGCTGATGGCACAGGGCACTGAAGTGCAGAGCAGGATGATAACTGAGCAGTTCTAACGTTACCTGATATTCCTGTGGAATAAAATTATCAATGATGATCATCTGAAGCCGGAGCTCACGACTCAACTGCCTGATATTCTCCAATAACCCCTGGATTTATCTTTGGTGTTCTTGTTGTAGGTCGGCCATCTATAAAAAGTGAAGGGTAGCACAGTTCATTATTTGTAGGAAACCTTTAACCCTTTCTGGACCAGGCTAATTTTCGGTTTTGCACTTCCGTTTTTTCCTCCTTGTGCTTAAAAGGCCATAGTGCTTGCATTTTTACACCTACAGACCCACATGAGCCCTTATTTTTTGCGTCACTAATTGTACTTTGAAATGGCAGACTTAATTTTTGCAAAAAATATGCAGCGAAACCAGAAAAAAAATTATATGCACGGTGAAATAGAAAAAAAACCTCAATTCTTTTTCTTGGGGGGGGGGGGGCTTCCTTTTTACGACATGTATCCTATGGAAAAACTGACATGTTATATATGTTCCTCAAGTCAGTGCGTTTAAAATGATATTTAACATGTATAACTTTTATATTATCTGATGGCTTGTAAAAAATTCAAATAATTGTTAACAAATATATGTTCCTTAAAATCACTCTATTTCCATGCTAATAGCGCTTTTATCCTTTGGTCTATGGGGCTGTGTGAGATGTCATTTTTTGCACCATGATGTGTACTTTCTATCGGTACCTTGATTGCGCATATGAAACTTTTTGATCGCTTTTTATTACAATTTTTCTGGATTTGATGCAACCAAAAATGCCCAATTTTGCACTATGGGATCTTTTCACGCTTACGTGGTTTACAGTACGTGATCAGGAATGTGATAAATTAATATTTTAAGCGATTACGCACGCGGCGACAGCAAACATGTTTATTTATTTATTTATTTTTATTTATAACCTGGAAAAAAGGGGGGTGATCCAAACTTTTATTAGGGGAGGAGGCATTTTATTAATAACACTTTTTTTTTTACACATATACTAGAAGCTCCCTGGGGGACTTCTAGTATAAGCTTACTGATCTTTCATTGAGATCTATGCAGTATAATTATACAGCATAGATCGATGAGATCAGTTTTCTATTGCTTAAGAATGCAATAGAATGTCGAGCTGGGATCAGTGCCATTACGGCGCAGACCCCGGCCGGTGCCGCATGCAAGGATCCACACCACTAGACACCAGGGAAGGCTAAAATAAAGTATTCAGATGCAGCTGTCAACTTTGACAGCTGCATCTGAATACTTAATTAGAGGGCACGGCGATCGGACTGTGCCTGCTAATAGCCGTGGTCCCGGGCTACATGCCGCACACGGGACCGTGGGGGTTAAGAGTGGGGTCGCCGTATGGTCCCGCTCTAAACTCCCCCACCCGCGTGAGGACGTACAGTTACGTCATCGTATGGGAAGGGGTTAAAACCGTGCAAGGACAACTAAGCCTAAGGCTACAGTCACACGTACATAGGACCAATGTTATTCAATGGCTCCGTTTACACATCCATACGTGAGTACAGGGCCGCGATCTGTGCCGCAAAAATGGGATCTTCAAGAGAATGATGTTTGACCTCAGGAAGATCAACCAAAACGCAGCAGAGACACCATCACGTTTCTCAACGTCAGTGAGACATTGCAAAAATAGGACCTGCTGTAATGTGGAATGTAACTTGCGGCACAGATCGCCATGCTAATGATGTGCCAATGTAGTGCTTGGTGTAGCATGGAGCACTACAGACGCACATTTCTCCACTACGGGCACGTGAATGTAGCCTAAAACTAGTAAAAGGTTGTCGACCTTTAACAATGTTGCAAATTATCTTGCAAAACATACTGTACAACAATCTTGCCCCCCCCCCCCCAAATGTCCAAGTTTTCAACCAATTTTTTCATAATAGCTTTTTACAAAAATTGGCTGATTTTGTTACTGCTACAACAAACAACCAAAAAAACTAGTATAAACATAAAATGTAATACCGTAGTTAGAAGAGGAAATGTAATATGAGAACTATTATTTGTAGTGGAGTGTATTACAGGTGTCACGCTTCAGATGAACCTCTCATGGACCTCAGATCTGCAAGGTTTATCGGAAGAGACGAAAAAATAACTCCTAAGGGCCCCTTCACACGTCCGTGTCAGTTTTTACTGTCAGAAAATCCTGATCAGGAGGCCTCAAATGTTTTCAGGAAAGTACCAGGATTTCCTGACAGTAATCCGTTTTTACCTTCAGGAAAAGCCTTCAGGATTTCCTGATCAGAAGAAAAAAATAGGACGTGATGGGAGATGTAGTTCTGCAAACTGGATGGTCACAGCTTGCAGAACTACAACTTCCATCATGCCCGATTGCAGGGCATGATGGGAGTTGTACTTCTGCAACCTTGATGGGTGTGTGTCGCGAGTGGCAGTAGCGGGTGGTTGCTGCGGGGTGGTATTGGTGCCGCGGGGGTTGCCGGGGCACTGCTCAGGTCTGGGAGGTGGGTGGGTGTCCGTGCTGCTGAGGTACAGGGAGGGGAGGAGGAGACAGCAGGAGGATGGGACACACCAGGAGCAGCGGCAGAAGGAGGCCTGGGGGAGCAGACTCCTGAGGTCCGGTGAGTGGAACTCCGGACGCTTTCCTGATGTGCATGAGGAAAGCGCCCGGGGCTCGGGCGCTCCCATAGACCGGTTCTAAAAAATCAGGTTCTATTTTCCGGAAGGAACACCCTTCCGGAAAAATACAGAAGGGTGTCCGTGTCTAATGAAAGTCTACGCATCCGGAAATCTGTCCGGATTTCCTGATAGAAAATCTGGGTGGTTTTTCCGGACGTGTTAAGGGGGCGGAAAAGGTCTGGAGGAATGGTCTGAGTCTACAATAAACCAATTTCCTATTGACATTTTGATAAATGATTTAATGTCTGATCTTAATCAAAGCAACAAAATGCGTACTCCCCCCCCCCCCCCCCCCGACCTGGAACGCTTGAAAGGCATAGTGACTTTTAATGCCTTTAATTGTACAAAGCATAATAGGGATCTCGATAAAACAACTTTCTATATTGATCACCTTATTGCCACTGGTTTCGCTTTATATAATCCCCAGTGATAAGCTAGGGGAAGGTCCAAAAAGACATGTATTTCCCTGGCAGCACAAGTTACAAACCACCGTTGCAAGTGTCCAGGAGATGGAATCTTCTTGTTAGGTGCCCAGAGTGCTTTGTATTGAGAGAATTCTCTCAGCTATGAATAAGCGTTAGCAGTTTCCTGACTGGATGCTACAGCTATCAGTCATCACTGAGAGGGCAGGTCAGGAGCAACACCACCTGGGCACTAGCGGCAGAGGTGGCACAACATTAGGAATGGTTGGACTTCCCTCCCAGACCTCTGTATAGGTGCTATCAAAACTGCCAGCAGGTCTCCACAAAATGGCCACCCATGTTTTACAATGCCATTGTTTGCAACACCTCTTCTCCTTGACCCTCTAGCAAGGGACCACATTCTATGATGTTCCACCAGAAAACTGCTTGTTCTTATGTGTAACAGGAAGTGGCCTGTCCTGTATCGTCTGACTTCCTGTGAATTACATAATTACAACACCAAACAGAACCCTCTGCCTCCCCCACCCGGCTCTATCTGTATGTCCTATTTGTAGAATACTCCTGCTATTTCTATTGTACTGATGCAAATCCATACACTGATTATTTGTACAATTATAAACTCCTCTGACTGACACTGCCAGTCTGTGTGCAGGTCCCCTAGTGTCCTGTCATGGAGCCTGACACTCATCTACTGGTACTAACGCTGGTGCACTGCACTGGACTGTCAAATCAGCAGGCTGTACTACCGGATCTGTCATGGCAGCTCTGAAGGCCTTCAGGATTCTGGGTGGTACGGATTGAACCCCTGTGTACAGGGGTGATTCTAGCCTCTCTGCTGCCCGAGGCGAACTATAGGATGACGCCCCCCCCCCGGTCAATCCGCCCACATTATAATCCACTACTGCCCCCCCCCCCAACTGCTGTCCCCAATAAACATAATGTTTGGTCCCTTGCTGCACAGAGGATGTCAGGAGAGGAGGGGGCTGATCTTATAGGGGAGGTCACAGCAGCACAGAGGAGGTCAGGAGAGGAGGGTGCTAATCCTATAGGAGAAGTCCCAGCAGCACAGAGGATGTCAGGAGAGGAGGGTGCTGATCTTTTAGGAGATGGTCCCCCTCTTCCCCCCTTATAGATGGACCCCCTCTTCCCCCCCTTATAGATGGTCCCCCCCCCTTATAGATGGTCCCCCTCTCCCCCTCCCTTATAGATGGTCCCCCTCTCCCCCTCCCTTATAGATGGTCCCCCTCTTCCCCCCCTCCCTTATAGATGGTCCCCCTCTCCCCCCCCTTATAGATGGTCCCCCTCTTCCCTCTCCCTTATATATGGTCCCCCCCCCCCCTGCACAGCAGATAAAACAAAAACAAAAAACAGCACACAACTCACCTGCCATCCGTTCCCCCGTCGAGCCTCTCTGGTCTGGTCCCGGCTGATGTGCGGCTGCCCGGGGTGTCCTGTCCTGTCCCCGGCAGCGCGCGCATCAGAGAGCTCCCCGTGCGCCTGTGGCTGTGACTTCCAGTGCACAGGGAGCTCTCTGATGCGCGCGCTGCCGGAGACAGGATGGGACACCCCGGGCAGCCGCACATCAGCCGGGGGACTAAAGGCTGCATTCCCACGTTCCGTGATCCTGACGGATCACGGACGTGGAATGCCGGTATCGGAGACCCGGTACCCGGACCCGGAGACTATATTCACCGCGTGGCTGATTCATTACACCACGGCGCTTATGAATACAGTCTCCCCCGCTCCCAGCATCTAATTACAGATGCTGTCCGGGCGCAGGGGGTCTCTGGTACATGGTACAATCAGTGGCGGATTATAATGTGGGCGGCCGCCCGAACCGCCCATATTATAATCTGCCACTGAATGCCGCCCCTAGGGGCGTAGCTAATGTCTCTTGGGCCCTGGTGCAAGAGGTCAACTTGCCCCCCCCCCCTTTTTCGATGCTATTGGTATATATATATATCTCAAGACTGATATTACCAATAATACCAGTATACAGGAAATATTATCACCGCCATACTGTTACTAAACAAATCCTGTTTACTGAGACCAATATTGCCAATATTACCAGTACACAAGGGGAAATATTACCGCCACACCACAACCATCACCACCATATTGTTACTGACCAAATCCAGTATACTAAATCCAATAAAACACAGTACCAGATAACAAGTAACAAATAATACCACCTCATAGTGACTAACACCACCGCTGCTACTGAATATAATCCTCTGTACATAGACCAATATCACTTCATACAGTCATATAGAGGTGGACGCACTGTACACAGGATCTATACACCATATACATTACAGTGCAGTTATATCAAGTGACTCACAGGGGACGTCTTCTCTGATCGGAGTTCTTCCCTTTTCATCTTCTCCATCTGTTGTGGGCGATTTTGAGAACTTCTCTGGGCCACGAATCCACAGAATCTGCCAGACAGACATATTAGGCTCCTCACACTGACACCATCATCTCTCTAAAAACTGCACATCTGTACTGTCCCCTTTACACCCTCATTTAGTAGGTAGCCCTGACACTATGTGACCCCCCTTAAAGTACATGCCCCCCTCTGTGCATGCCCTATTGTATACACCCCCCATGTAGTCCACCTTATAGATGGCCCCCAATGTTTCCCCTTATAGATGGCCCCCTGTGTTGTCCCTCTTATAGATGCCCCCCATGTTATCCCCCATATAGATGGCCCCCCATTTTATCCCCCTTACAGATGCCCCCCATGTTGTCCCCTCCTCCTGCCCCTTTATCACCATACTACTACCCCTTTCATCCTCCTGCCCTTTCATAATCATACTACAAACACCTCCATCATAATACTACCACCCCCTTCATCCTCCTGCCCTTTCATCATCATACCACTACACCCTTCATCATCCTCTTGTTCCTTAATCATCATACCACTACACCCTCATCATCATACCACTACACCCCCATCATCCTCTTGTTCCATCATCATACCACTACACCCCCCATCATCCTCTTGTTCCATCATCATACCACTACACCCCCCATCATCCTCTTGTTCCACCATCATACCACTACACCCCCCCATCAGCCTCTTGTTCCATCATACCACTACACCCCCATCATCCTCTTGTTCCATCATCATACCACTACACCCCCCATCATCCTCTTGTTCCATCATACCACTACACCCCCATCATCCTCTTGTTCCATCATCATCATCATACCACTACACCCCCCATCATCCTCTTGTTCCATCATACCACTACACCCCCCATCATCCTCTTGTTCCATCATCATCATACCACTACACCCCCCATCATCCTCTTGTTCCATCATCATCATACCACTACACCCCCCATCATCCTCTTGTTCCATCATCATCATCATCATACCACTACACCCCCCATCTTCCTCTTGTTCCATCATCATCATACCACTACACCCCCCATCATCCTCATGTTCCATCATCATCATACCACTACACCCCCCATCATCCTCTTGTTCCATCATCATCATCATACCACTACACCCCCCATCATTCTCTTGTTCCATCATCATCATCATACCACTACACCCCCATCATTCTCTTGTTCCATCATCATCATCATACCACTACACCCCACATCATTCTCTTGTTCCATCATCATCATCATACCACTACACCCCCCATCATCCTCATGTTCCACCATCATACCACTACACCCCCATCATCCTCTTGTTCCATCATCATACCACTATACCCCCCATCATCCTCTTGTTCCATCATCATACCACTACACCCCCATCATCCTCTTGTTCCACCACCATACCACTACACCCCTCATCATCATACCACTACACCCCCCATCATCCTCTTGTTCCACCACCATACCACTACACCCCCCATCATCCTCTTGTTCCACCACCATACCACTACACCCCCATCATCCTCTTGTTCCTTCATCATCATACCACTACACCCCCCATCATCCTCATGTTCCATCATCATACCACTACACCCCATCATCCTCTTGTTCCACCATCATACCACTACACCCCCCATCATCCTCTTGTTCCACCATCATACCACTATACCCCCCATCATCCTCATGTTCCATCATCATACCACTACACCCCATCATCCTCTTGTTCCACCATCATACCACTACACCCCCCATCATCCTCTTGTTCCACCATCATACCACTACACCCCACATCATCCTCTTGTTCCATCATCATCATACCACTACACCCCCCATCATCCTCTTGTTCCATCATCATCACCATACCATTACACCCCCCATCATCCTCTTGTTCCACCACCATACCACCACACCCCCCATCATCCTCTTGTTCCATCATCATCATACCACTACACCCCCCATCATCCTCTTGTTCCACCATCATACCACTATACCCCCCATCATCCTCTTGTTCCACCACCATACCACTACACCCCCATCATGCCCTTTAAAACAAAAAAATCTTTACTCACCTGAATGGTTCCTCTAGTCACGCGCGCTGGCGGGCTTACCGCCGCTGGGGGCGGGGCTTCCAGCGGAGGGGGCGGAGCTTCGCGGGACCTGTTTTTTTTGCCCTCAAGATGCTCCCAGCCCCGCAAGTCAGCCAGGGGCCGTCCCAGCCTCCTCTTGTGATCGCAGGCAAAACATTGCTTGCGGTCACAAGAGGGAGTGGGAGGCGGGCAGTACAGTGGCAGTACAGTAGCGGCCCGGTCGCGGCGGCGACCGCTGTGACCGTGGTAGCTACACCACTGAATGCCACCCTCATGATAACAGCTGGTGGCAGACGACTCAGGTCGCCTCATCATTGCGGCGCCACTGCCTGTGTAGATCCCTTTATTGCTATTGATTGTGGCAGCTAGAATGTTAAGTGTCAGCTCCTGATGCACCCCAGACCCATGGTGTAATATACATAGAAAAAAGAATTTCGATCAAACTTTGTACAATGCTGGTGTAGTAGTTGTCTAAAAACACAAGTTATACACTTTTATAGTAATTAACCCATTAAGGTCAAAGCCAATTTTTGTTTTTGCGCTTTTGCTTTTTCCACTTTATGTTTAAAAGGCCATAGCACTTGTATTTTTTCACTTAGAGACCCACATGAGCCCTTATTTTTTGCGACACCAATTGAACTTTGCAATGACTAACTTTATTTTTCCATAAAATATGCTGCGAAACCGGAAAAAAATCATTTGTGCTGTCAAATTGAAAAAAAAAGGAATTTGTTTTAATTTCAGGGAGTTTTGTGTTTACGCCGTTCACCCAGGGGTAAAACTGACTTGTTATGCATGTTCCTCAAGTCGCTGTCGATACCTAGATTGCACATAGGTGACTTTTTGATAGCTTTTTATTACATTTTTTCTGGATTTGATGCGACTAAAAATGCACAATTTTGCACTTTGGAATTTTTTTGCGCTAACGCCGTTTACCGTGCGAGATCAGGAATGTGATAAATTAATAGTTCTGGCAATTACGCACGCGACGATACCAAATATGTTTATTTATTTATAAAATGGGAAAAGGGGGGTGATTTGGACTTTTATTAGGGGAGGGGGCTTTTTTATTAATAAAAACACTTTCACTTTTTTTTTTTTTACATTATCTAGAAGTCCCCCTGGGGGACTTCTATATACACAGCACTGTTCTCTCATAGAGATCAATGCTGTGTATATACACAGCAAAGATCAGTCACATCATTGATAAATTGCACTGGCCTGCTGCAGGCCATAGCAATCTAGAAGAACGGATGCGATCGCGCGCGCGGGGGGGGGGGGGGGGGTGGAGAGATCCGACCCAATAGACACCAGGGAGATTATGTATAAAGCACTTCAATGCAGCTGTCATGTTTGACCTCTGCATTGAAGTGCTTAGTTAGGTGGCGCGGCAACGGGACCCGTGCCGGCTAATAGAGACGCTCTCCGGCTGCCAATCACAGGCGGGAGCAGCGCTGTTTAGAGCGGGGTCCCGGCGGGCCCCCTTTCTGAACTCCCCACGCGTCACCATGACGTACCAGATACGTCATGGGACGCTAAGGGGTTAAACACTGGTTTAACATTTAACACCAAACTCAATTACAATGATCAATGTATATCTGTGGTCCAGCCACAATCTACAGCTACTGTAATATGGTCTTAAAGCATCAAGCAACACTGCAATAAATTATCTGAACAACTTGCCTCAGATTTTGCTGCCATTTACATGGTCCACACTTTCTTCAGTTTCTTGGTTTTACCCAGTGCCTCCTCCTTTAAGCTTGTGTATTTCTCCTCAATATCCAGCCGCTCTTGCTGTGCAAACACAAATATACCAAGAATAAATTGCAAAATTCCAAATAAATATAAAGAGCTTTAAAGAGGACCCATAGCTAACCCAAAAAATGATATTCTAATAACAGGAGTGCATATCAGGTGATCGGCATGATAAACGCAGGGGATGTGTATTAGGCATACACACCCCTCAATGTAAAGCACCCATACCCCCAGACTGTATAATTATGCCCATCACCTAATAGTCACTCTCATTATTATAACTGCAGTATTCACAGTAACATCTAACATGTCGAAGATTCCCGATTACACCAGGTATCACTCCTGAGAACCACTGTAACCCAGAGATACACTGACCAGCAGGGACATCCGACTTGTTTACTCCATAGACTCTAATGAAGCAAATGAACTGAATCTGGAAAACTAGGGAGAGAAGCGCGCTCCCCTCAGGGGACCAAACAGTAACTTTACAAAAAGGTCACAATTTACTGCAAATAACAGTAACACTTTAAGTTATAGTGAAACTATAAACCCATGTAGAAATCGTAGTGAAGAAAGTGTCAATCCAGCACTACAGTAGTCAATTAAAACTTGTAGCTTTACTGCATATGAAAGGTTAAAACTCTATGACGGAAGCAAAAAAAGAGTAGGACAACGCGTTTTGTCTGCATGTGCGCTTAATCAGGTCACCTTCTGCTCTATGATTTCTACATGTCTATAGGTCAGGTTTGCGAGTATGCTTTGTGACCTGTACAAAGGGAGAGAGTAGGTTCAACTCTTATCTATATACTGGTGTCACCTTTTACTGTAAGGGCCCTATTACACCAACAGATGTCTAACAGATTATCTGACAGATTTTTTCAGCCAAAGCCAGGAATGGACTATAACCAGGGAACAGGTGTTAAAGCAAAGACTCCTTTGCTCCTCTTTTCAAATCCATTCCTGGCTTTGGTTAATAAAAATCTGTCAGACTTCTGTTGGTGTACTAGGGCCCTAATTCTGCACACATCACGTCCTAGCAGTCACCTCTTTATCATCACAGACAGAACACAAAGTCTCAACGATTTAGGCTTAGTGGTCAGAATGAAAGTTGCATGATTTAACGATCATTTTCTATTTTCTGATGACAAATTCCTTTTATGTTATTAATTAAAATGCATAAACTCATGTGATGGCTACTGCTGTGACTTGATGAAGATGATGAAGATGAATAATGATAATGAAGATGATGATTAGTATTATTATTGTAGATGGTAACACTGTTCATTTCCCCATGGCCTCTATTGGGCAATAACTCCTAACCACAAACCTCCTTTTCTTCCAGCTCTCTTCGCAGCTTCTCCGCTCTCCTTCTTCGCTCTCCAAGCTCCTGATTTGATTCATCCAATAGTTTCTCCTGTTCCTCTGCATTGGCCAACAAATCTACCCCTCCAACGATAACCTCTCTCTCCAGAGCGGATAGCTTCTCAAGGAGAGACTGATGTTCCTGTCTACAAGAAAAAGGCAATAAGAACATTACATTTATGACCTGTACACCTGTTCCCACATTAAGAATTTTGGAAAGTCAGAACAGCAGAATGCATATTTGATAGATTCCATCCCCTCCTCAGTTGATCTTGATGGACATGTGTCTTTTTTCAACCATGCTAACTACGAGTATGTGCAAACTGAGGAAATTTACGGAAAAACAGTCACGGAATCCGCCGATCGCGTTCAATCTTTGGAAAGATGGCGGAATCTGCCCACGCATAGAATGGAGTCTATGACACGGGCGGAGACATGTGCTCCCACCACAGTCAGCGAGCAGCAGATTCCGCAACAGATTTTCTGTCAAATTTCCTCAGTGTGCACGTACCCTACATAAGCAAAATTTTTAACATAAAGACTCTAATTCCTGGGTTTATCGGTTGCAGAGCAAGCCGAGCTTGCATTCATGACCTAACCCTTCCCAGCCTTCCTCTGGGTAAGTTAGCAACAAACGCCAATGACTGCAGAGCTTGCAAACATCAATGAGAAAACTACTGTACTGGACTCACACAGACCGAGTCCCCTCAATCAATTCTTATAATCAGAGACACCAGAATCTGAAATCTGATGGCAAAGATAAAAACAACTTTGGTTTAAAAATAAATAAATATCAAGGGAACTATAAAAAAAAATACTGATAGACTGCAAGTGATAAGCAATGACAAATAACTAAAGTGTCAGAACGAGAAGGTTTCTTGGGAAATGAAAAGTGTCTGTGCTTTTTTATTTTTATTTTTTGACATGCTGAAAATTTGGTGCAGATTTTTGGCTGTGATACCAGTAAGTATGTGAATGGGATCTGCATACGCTGTGTGAAGAATGTGGTTCCTATACATAGTTTTTATATTTACTTCTGCCACAAACTGTTTCGTAGTATACAAAGAATTATAAAAAAAAATCCCATTAATTTAGGGAGGAACAAGTATTGCTTAATAGTAAGAAAAGAAAAGCTATTGCAGAGCTCTATTACCCATATGGGTGACAAGGCTGAGGCCTACTGATTCTGCATGGAGTTTAACCCCTTCACTGCTCAGCATCTTTTCATTTTTGCACATCTCCATATGTTTAAAAGTTCATAGCACTTGCATTTTTTCACCTCAAAACCCACACAAGTCCTTTTCGAGACACTAAGGGGGAGATTTATCAAAGGGTGTAAAATTAAGACTGGTGCAAACTACCCACAGCAACCAATCACAGCTCCTGTTTCCTTTCACCAGAGCTGGAAGCTGAGCCATGATTGGCTGCTGTGGGCAGTTTGCAGCAGTCTAAATTTTAATATTTAGTGTTTTTTTCCGCATTTTATGGGACCAAAAATCTGCGATTTTGCACTTAGTCTTTTTTTATTTATAAATATATTCTTATTGCCTTTTTGCAAATATAAAGTTTGTACAAACATGGACAATAACACCGTCCAATACAAAGAGAAAAATACAATTGAACATGTCCAGTTAGTTGTGTTTCCTGGTGAGACATTAACATGGGAATGATGGGACCCCTTCCTGCCCCTCAAACTTCTCCCCGTGAGGGAAAGAACAATTGTATAAATGCAACACAGGATCCAACACCAATCAGTTTCAGAATGTCTGTCTACAGGTCAGCTGACAGGGAGAAGTCTTAAAGAACCCAGTGTGTTTGCCACTACACGTTCTTATCTCTTGCGGCTGATAGTGAGATTATATAAGTGTTTGCCAATGAAGGAAAAACCGCTTCGCTCCCTGAGATTTATGAGTCTATCCCAAAGAGGAGTTTCAGTTGTGAAATTACCATGGGGGATATCCGGGACTGCCTCTTCCAGCCAGACCTGGGACAGACATCTCAGGGCCACATGCAGTACTGTATGTATCATTTCTAGCAGGGGCGTAACTAGGATTCATGGGGCCCCATAGCAAAAAACTGTATGGGGCCCCATAAATCCTGTACGCCCCCCCCCCCCCCGCCAAACACAGACATTGACGCACATATACACACACAGAGGCACCATTAACATATATACAGATACGCCACTGACATACACACATATATACGCTGTAATGTGATTACACTAGTGCAGATGTATACACCATGAGTAGACTGTACACTGGGAAATCATCTCAGTGTAATAAGAAATACTCAACCAGAAATAAAAGCAAATGCTGCAGATATTAATGGTGGGTTCTTTTATTAGAGCCCAGCATTAATAGAAGCTGCTGCAGAACATCTTTGGGAGCAAACACACACATATACACCAGTGCTACAGACATTGCTGACATACACAAACACACACATATATACACCAGTGCTAGACATTGCTGACATACACACACACACACATATAGCCACAGATACATACACATACTGACCTATAAATATATACACAGATACATATATACACACACTGACATATAAATATATACACAGATACATATATACACAAACTGACATATACATATACCCACAGATACATATATACACTCAGGGGCGGTCTTGGCATTTCTGGGGCCCCAAGCGAAGTTATGTCTGGGGGGCCCCCCCTCGACACGCACTCCACAACAATAGACCGCTGTGTGCTGCCCCCAGTAGTATATACCCCTTGTGCGCAGCCGCCAGTAGTATATACCCCTTGTGTGCTTCCCCTCAGTAGTATATACCCCTTGTGTGCTTCCCCCAGTAGTGTATAGACGCCTGTGTGTTCCCCTAGTTATATAGCCCCCCGTGTGCTCCCCCAAAAGTATATAGACCCCCTGTGTGCTGTCCCAGTTGTATATAAACCCCCTGTGTGCTGCCCCCAGTCGTATATACCCCGTGTGCTGCCCCAGTTGCATATACCCCCTGTGTGCTCCCCCACTTGTATATAGCTGCCCTGTGTGCTCCCTCAGTGGTCTATAGCCCCCTTGTGTGCTTCCCCACTTGGATTTAGACCTCCTGTGTGCTCCCCCACTTGGATATAGACCCCTTTGTGCTCCTCCAGTAGTATATAAACCACCTGTGTGGATCCCCCAGTAGTATATAGACCCCCTGTGTGCTCCACCAGTATTATATAGATCCCTGTGTGCTCCCCCAGTAGTATATCGACCACTATGTGCTCCTCCAGCAGTATATAGACCCCTTGTGTGCTGCCCCCAGTTATATATAGACCCCCTGTGTGCTCCCCGTTATATATAGACCCCCTGTGTGCTGCCCCCAGTAGTATATAGACCCCCTGTGTGCCCCACCAGTAGTATATAGACCCTCTGTGTGTTCCCCCAGTAGTATATAGACCCCCTGTGTGCCCCACCAGTAGTATATAAACCTCTGTGTGCTCCTCCAGTAGTATGTAGACCCCCTGTGTGCTGCCCCAGTAGTATATAGACCCCTGTGTGCCCCCCCAGTTATACACAGACTCCCTGTGTGCTGCCTCAGTGGTATATAGACCCCCTGTGTGCCCAACCAGTAGTATATAGACTCCTGTGTGTTCCCCCAGTAGTATATAGACCCCCTGTGTGCCCCACCAGTAGTATATAGACCCCTGTGTGTTTCCCCAGCAGTATATAGACCCCCTGTGTGCCCCACCAGTAGTATATAGACCCCTGTGTGCTACCCCAGTAGTATATGGACCCCCTGTGTGCTACCCCAGTAGTATATAGACCCCCTGTGTGCTCCCCCAGTAGTATATAGCCCCCCTGTGTGCTCCCCCACTTGGATATAGACATCCTGTGTGCTCCCCCAGTTGTATATAGACCCCATTCTGGTGCCCCAAGTAGTATATAGACCCCTCTGTGAAGCCCCAGTAGTCTATAGCCCCCCTGTGTGCTCCCCCAGTTATATATAGCCCCCCTGTGTCTTCCCCGTTATATAGCCCCACTGTGTGCTCCCCCCATTTATATAGACCCCCGCTGTGCGCTCCCCCAGTTACACAGGCCCCTGTGTGCTCCCCCTACCATATAGTATATAACACAATAAAACAAACACTTATACTCACCTGGGTCCGGGCGTCTTCTCTTCTCTTCACTCTTGTGGCCGCAAGGGTTTTCCCTGCGGTCACAAGAGGCCGCGCTCCCCTCTCCTGGCGCCGATGCTCCAGTGATGTCACTGCAGCACCGACACCACAAGGACAGAGCGGCCACTTGTGACCGCAGGGAAAACACTTGTTACGGCCACAAGAGTGACTGACAGGAAGGGAGCCAATGGCTCCCGCCCTGTCAGTGCTGCTGCTGCATGTAACTGTGAGCGCTCATTACGAGTGCTTATAGTTACAGTTCAGATCACAGCAGCGAGCGGGGCAGCAGCCCTGTCTTAGCGGTCTTGAGCACAAGAGAAGAGCGGGGCGTGGGGGCCCCCTGGATGTTGGGGGCCCCAAGCGATTGCTTGGTATGCTTGGTGCCAAAGACCGCTACTGTATACACTCACTAACACACATACACAGCACTTACAGCTCCCAGGCTTCCCCTTCCTCCTCCTGTAGTCCGGGCTGATCTTCACATAGGTATTGAGGACCTTTGGGTCATGTGACCCGAAGGTCCTTAATCCCTCTCCTGTGCCGTCTGCCAGGTCCTGCTCCTCTGTTCAGCCCACTCACCTGGCACTACAGTGAGGGGGCTGAACAGTGCAGTGGGGGTCCCTCTTCCTCTCTGGACCCCTGGGAGAGCGGGGTACCTACCATGAAGGCAGGGCAGGCTTCCTCGGGCCCCCTTCATGCAGGGGCCCCATAGCAGTCGCCTTCCCTGCCTTCACTGTAGCTACGCCACTGATTTCTAGGATTGAAACTACAGTATCCTCCTCATCTGGTGGCCTAAATTGATGAAAAAGGAAAACCTGCAGCGACTCTGGGACCCTGAACTTCCAATGATAATACGAGACCACCTGATAATATGAGTGAGCACACTCCCTCACCCCATGCCATAGGTTTGTATGGGCTTGTTTACATTTCAGGCATTCAGTCCTCCTATTGGGAAGTCAGGAGAGGGGGAATGTTAAAGCCATAAAGCGTTGTATGGGTTTCCTTCCATCGTTCATTTATCATGTATATTCGTATTAGCTTACACCCCTTAAGTATAGGCTCCTGGATCAGGACATTATTTGTCCACCCTGCCCAGATCGGGAAAAGGGCTTTAGGATCTACTTCAACCCCTTAATGACGCATGACGGGTATACCCGTCATGCGGCAGTTACGAGTAAACAAAGAGGGCTCCCGGTGTGAGTCTTCTCTGCAGCCCGCGGTCCCCAGTTGCTATGTGCAGCCAGGGACCGCGGGTCAAAGATGACAGCTGCATTTCAATAGTGTATGTGGCCCCTGTCCCTGGTGTCTAGTGGGGAATCTCACCCCCTTGATGCGATCGCGGAGGAGAGATCACTTGTATTGAGCCGGCCGGGGCTCAGCGTCGCTTCGCCGCTAATCCCGGCTCGGCAAACTATGTATGTGGTCTGCAGCAGACTATTATAATAGAGCCATGATCTGATGGATCATTGCTCTATTATATACTGTGGCATGGTGGGGCTGTAAGAGGCAGTTCTATGCCTCTGGAGTGGGAATTGGAGTTCAGGTGGAGCTCCTGTTCCAGATACTCCACTCCAGCCCTAGAGCTAACGAGGCTCTGAAACCATCTGGTGGAGCTCTATTAGAGACTCCAGAGCTGCCCAGGTGATGGCTCCCAGGTGAAGACTCCCAGTGTGGGAGAACAGGCAGCACTAGGCCTGTGGGAGCTGCAGACAAGTCTGGGTGAGACCAGTGGAGCTGGTGATATTGAGCATTAGGCTCATAAGTGACAGCTAGGGAAGCTGTGGTGTTAGTTAGTGGCTAGACGGCCTAGGTTTTATTTTATTGGCAGTGTTGCCTATGTCTTGTGTTTTTTTGAATGGATAAATAAAGCTGACTGAAGTCAGTATAAAGCATACAGCACTGACTGGACTGCAAATTGTGATGTGCCAACCGTCTCAGGCCCAGGAGATGGCGATCCCAGCGAGTGAGTAACCCCCAGATTGTCACATATGGTGGAGGATTGCTGTGGGCAAGAAAATGGCACATGAAGTTTGTGGCTGGATTTAAAGGGCCAGAAGCCTTATAAGAGGTTGTGTCTCTGTGGAGCAAGAGAGACATACAGAGACTGTGTTTCTGCTGGTTTTAAAGGGCCGGAAGCCTTATGAGAGATTGTGTCCCTGTGGAGAGAGACATACAGAGACTGTGTTGCTGTGGAGAGAGACCTACAGAGACTGTCTTGTCTGGATAAGGCCAGTATTGCTTATGTTTGAAGCTGGTGTTTCTGCTGCATAAAGAATATAGTTGCCATGGGTCTAGCAGAGGACTATGTCAGACGTATATGGGACATACAGCGCCGTGAAGACATGGCCAAACAAATGGGTTATAACCTTGCGCAGTTTGAAGCAGAGCGGGAGGCTGTTGAGGCCCAACTGCAAAGGACATTGGATAAGCAAGCTCCTGTACAAAGTGCATGTACTGCTACACCCCGCACTGCACTGCAGGGGGCTGCTAACCAGAAAGCACAGGGGTCCAAGCCCAGTGGTTGCTGTACCAAGGTCCCAGTTGCATCCTGGTCTGATTCTCCAGATAAAAAGCGTGAGGGTGCCGTCCCTAAAGCCAACCAGCCAGAGCCAGGCTTGAGATGTATGAGAATGGACTGTTGTGTAATTGGATGTGCTTTTGCCCAGTGCCCAAGTGTTAAAAAGTCACTTTTGCAGAGGCGCCATGATGTTGTTGCTAAGAGCAACCAACCACACCAGCAAGTGGCCGTCACTGAGCAGAGGGAGCCATGTTGGAGGTGCATGGGAGCGGGGGTCTGTGCATCTTACTGTCCTCTGGTCAGGAGATCAGAGAGATTTAAACCAAAAACCTGTGAATTGCTGGTGGGTGGAATCCCACTGCTGGTTGACCTGGATTGTCGCCAGGAGGTGTCCAGGGTCCATCCGGATATTATACTGTTTGTGAAGAGTCGACCAGAGGCGTATGGTAAGACTATTCTAATTGACTTTAAAACTTGTTATGGGACAGTAAATCATGTGCTGGAGGTCTGTGCGGAGCTTCAGGTGGAGTTCATACTTGGCAGAGACTTTCCTTATTTCTGGCAGTTGTGGGAGGGAGAGTCCCCAGTAAAGTGTACTGTACCACTGCCTAAGGGGGAGGAACCAGGAGAACCATATACAAAAGTCCCAGAGTTACCAGTGGGTGGAGCCTCACTGTCTTACTGTGTGAACTGTGACCAAAATAAGTCCAAATGTTCAGCAATGCTACCAAGTGAGGAGAAGAATCTTGTGGCTGACAAGACCATCCTGATGTCTGATGAGATTATTGCACAGTCTGAACATGGACTTGAAAAGTCAGATGAACTTAATGATAATGTATTGCATGCAATGTTTATTGAAAATGTCACCCTGCAGTTATGTGATAGCAGTAAGGTCACCCCGCAGTTATGTGATAGCAGTAAGGTCATGTCAGATTTGCTGCCTAACATGCATTTAACCCATAACTATGTCCCACAACCTAAGCAGGTAAATGATGGGTGTACTACAGCGTTAGTTCCAATGAATGCAGAGTGTGAACTAACCTCTAAAGCAGAAAAAGCAGCAGAGGGGATTCGCTCTAGTGTGCCCCTAAAGGTCATGATGTGTAATGACGAGAAGATTGCATGTGATGAATGTGCTGTGCTGCCCCTAGAGGTCATGGTGTATAATGACCAGATGATTGCATGTGATGAAGGTGCAGTGCTGCCCCTAGAGGTCATGGTGTGTAAGGACCAGAGTATTGCATGGGATGCATATGCTGTGGTTGAAAGCAATACAGAGAGTTTGGTGGCCTTTACTGAGTCAAGTGAGGCCAATGTGGTTGCTAGTGGCAACCAAATATCTGCTGAAGATAACAAGGAGGGTGAGCAGACTCACAAGCCCATGGGTTTATATTATGCCAAGAGAGTGACCTACAAAGTCAAACAGCATGTGAGAAGTGACTGTGGCAGTAAGCGGTATGTATGCTGGGTTTGTGGGGCACGTTTTTCCCAAAGTGATGCAGTGAGAATGCATGTGGTGAGGAAACATAGTGAAAATGTGTTGTGTATTCTCACACCTAAACTATGTTCCTACAACAGCTGTGCTGTGCCCAATAGGTATCTCCGAAATAAAAGGGGAAAAAGTGACCAGTGTGCATATGGTTGTAGACTGAAATGTTGCATGGAGATAGCCAGATGTGCTTGGCCTGGTAGGAAGCCGTATGCACGTGGTTTGTCTGAGAGCGCCCCCTGTGTCTATGACAGTAAGCCTGGTGTGGGTGACCGTGTTACAATGCAGAGCCAGATAGACCTGAGTGGTGCATCCAGTAGGGTTAGTGAGGGTCACACAGTAGCAGCATCCAGTGAGGTCAGTGGTGGTCACACAGTAGTAGAACCACTTATTGTTATAGAATCTCTGCTTTGTCAGGTCCCAGAAGCTGTTCCTGTGGCTAATATGAACATGCCACAAGTAGCAGATGATGAGATGGTGGCCAGGGAAGATCCAGCTGAAGAGCTTGTGTTGGGTCACACATTACCTCTTACAGGGAGTCTTGAAGTTGGTGCAGCTGATGAACAGGTAACTTCAAGGGAATTGTGGCCTCAGTACACAGATGTGCATGAACAAGTTGATGTAAAGACTTTCACTTTGGAGACTGAAAGTGTCTGCAGTCTGTATGTTGCCCTGTCTGAAGTGAGAGGTAGTGAGAACTGTCAGTCAATGTCTGAGCCGAGTGTCACTCATACAGTCCCCTCCAATGTAGCTGGAAGTAAGAGGTTTCATGTTGCCAAGGGTAACAGCCTGGATGTTACCAATAAGGGAAACCAAATTACATATGAGAACAAGGACTGTGTGCCTGCTGAGAGTGGTTCTCAGTACAGCCGTCCTATGTATGTCTCCACTTATGGACGTGGTCATGAAAGAAATGAACGGCAAAGTGAGAAAGTGGGGTACGGTGGTTCTGTGTTATGGAAAATGCGGGGAAAACAAAAACCTCATGAAAAGTGTGTGGTGTGTCCCCAGAAAAAGAAAATAAGTCATGAATGGTGTCACATCTTGCCCCAGGCATGTCCAAAGTCCGGCCGGAGGGCCATTTGCGGCCCGCGTTTCAAACTTTTACGGCCCCCCAGGTATCCAGCTTGCTATTATCTGCCTGTGTTATAAAGCATGTAGCATGTAAAATGGTCGGCCCTCGCACATGTTCACTTCATCAAATTTGGCACTCTTCGAAAAAAGTTTGGACATGCCTGTCTTACCCCAATGTAGGACCTTTGACCCAGGAGGGGGTGTTAATAAAGTGACAAGTCCTACGGCCTTTGTCAGGGGGGGAGGATATGTGGCATGGTGGGGCTGTAAGAGGCAGTTCTATGCCTCTGGAGTGGGAATTGGAGTTCAGGTGGAGCTCCTGTTCCAGATACTCCACTCCAGCCCTAGAGCTAACGAGGCTCTGAAACCACCTGGTGGAGCTCTATTAGAGACTCCAGAGCTGCCCAGGTGATGGCTCCCAGGTGAAGACTCCCAGTGTGGGAGAACAGGCAGCACTAGGCCTGTGGGAGCTGCAGACAAGTCTGGGTGAGACCAGTGGAGCTGGTGATATTGAGCATTAGGCTCATAAGTGACAGCTAGGGAAGCTGTGGTGTTAGTTAGTGGCTAGACGGCCTAGGTTTTATTTTATTGGCAGTGTTGCCTATGTCTTGTGTTTTTTTGAATGGATAAATAAAGCTGACTGAGGTCAGTATAAAGCATACAGCACTGACTGGACTGCAATTTGTGATGTGCCAACCGTCTCAGGCCCAGGAGATGGCGATCCCAGCGAGTGAGTAACCCCCAGATTGTCACAATACACAGCATTGATCTCAATGGGAGATCAGTGCTGTGTATATAGAAGTCCCCCAGGGGGGCTTCTAATTACTGTATGTGAAAATAAAAAAAGGAGTTTATTAATAAAAAAAACCTCCCCTAATAAAAGTTTGAATCACCCCCCTTTTCCCATTTTATAAATAAATAAACAAACATGTTTGCTTTTATCGCATGCGTAATCGCCCGAACTAATAAATTATCATATTCCTGATCTCGCACGGTAAACAGCGTAAGCGCCCAAAAATCCCAAAGTGCAAAATTGCGCATTTTTGGTCGAATCAAATCCCCAAAAATTGTCATAAAAAGCGATCAAAAAGTTGCATTTGCGCAATCAAGGTACCTGTCAGGACTGGCCGCTAAGACAGTAATATATATAGGAATAGTGGGCACCGCTAAAAGTAAGGAGTGCTAAACCAATGCATATAAGTAACAGACAATTCGCCAAAAAGACAAAAGCATATGCACAAAAAGGTAGCACATCATAATGAAACTTTATTGAGACAATAACAGAAAATACAGAAAAATACCATAAACTATGCAGGGGTAAAGCAATAAGGGAGACAAACCCCAAACACTACCCTACATTAAAAACACTTAAAATGTCAACATAGGACCCGCCGGCGTACCAGCAAGGTCTAACAACCACTCTGACCCCGGACCATATGGGTTTAACAAAGCTGCCTAAGCAGTATCCCTATGACATATGACATCAAGAAAAATAATTAATATGAACAAAGGGTAGATTAATGAAACGATCACCATGTGTAGTCCAAAAAATAATAAGAAGCGGGTCAGATAGGCAACAGTCAGCCCACGCGTTCCGCCGCCCAGCGGATCCCTGAGGAAGCCGCTGGGCGGCGGAACGCGTGGGGTGACTGTTGCCTATCTGACCCGCTTCTTATTATTTTTTGGACTACACATGGTGATCGTTTCATTAATCTACCCTTTGTTCATATTAATTATTTTTCTTGATGTCATATGTCATAGGGATACTGCTTAGGCAGCTTTGTTAAACCCATATGGTCCGGGGTCAGAGTGGTTGTTAGACCTTGCTGGTACGCCGGCGGGTCCTATGTTGACATTTTAAGTGTTTTTAATGTAGGGTAGTGTTTGGGGTTTGTCTCCCTTATTGCTTTACCCCTGCATAGTTTATGGTATTTTTCTGTATTTTCTGTTATTGTCTCAATAAAGTTTCATTATGATGTGCTACCTTTTTGTGCATATGCTTTTGTCTTTTTGGGGAGTTGGCCGCTAAGACAGACAAGATGGTAGTCACAGAGAGTGCACCCTAAACTAAGCCCCGCCCACTGTCCCTACCTACTTGCTGCAATCCGCCCTAAGATGGCGGCGGGCAACTTGAAGGCGGTCCCTGTACTGGCTAGGTGGGACACAAGGACAAGACAGACAAAACACAATAAAGAATAGTCAACAGTCCGGGTCACAACAATCGGGCAGCAAAAGTACAAAATCCCAATCCTGTAAGCAAAGTCAAAAAACAAGCAATATGGTCAGGGGCAGGCGGCTAGCAAGGATGGTCAGAACACAAGGCAGAAGGGGCAGAGTAAGGACAGACTATAGCAGAACCACAAGCAGGCAGAGACAAGCTCAATATCCAGCACTAGAATGAGCCTCAGCAAAACACTTATAGGGAACCAGGAGACAGTTCCTGCCCCCTAATGGACAAGGCTCCTGGTTCCAAACAGAATCACCTGCGGATCAGAACTGGCAGCAGTGTAACTCCTTCATAGCCAGAGCACACAGCAAACGGGTGGGGCTGAACACAATACTAGAAATAGGCCAGTGTTCAGACAGGGTTCAGGTTACTGCACAAACATACAAAAACACTGAATATCAGCGCCATCTCAGGCGCGCAGCACGAGCCAAGGGGCGCACAGAGTTCGGCACAGGCAAATTTATGACAGTACCAATAGAAAGAACACATCATGGCGCAAAAAATGACGCCTCCCAGCCCTATAGTTCAAAGGATAAAAGCGCTATAAGCCTGGGAATAGAGCGATTTTAAGGAACATATATTTGTTAACAATGGTTTTGAATTTTTTACAGGCCATCAGATAATATAAAAGTTATCCATGTTACATATCGTTTTAATCGTAATGACTTGAGGAACATATATAAGAAGTCAGTTTTTACATAGGACACACAGCGTAAAAATGAAGCCCCCCCAAAGAAAAAGAATTGCCTTTGTTTTTTTCAATTTCACTGTGCATATAATTTTTTTCTGGTTTCGCAGCATATTTTATGGAAAAATTCAGCCCGTCATTGCAAATTACAATTAGTGATGCAAAAAATAAGGGCTCATGTGGGTCTGTAGGTGTAAAAATGCAAGTGCTAGGGCCTTTTAAGCACAAGGAGGAAAAAACGAAAATGCAAAAACGAACGTTAGCCCGGTCCTTAAGGGGTTAAGAAAGATATTAGGAAATGCATTATAGAGGGTTAGAGATCGTTGCCTTACGTGGTCCAGTCCCTACGACACCATCCAATGTGTGGTCTCGTGATTTCACCGCCAAGTGCCTTAATCTCGTGGAACAAATCGCGTGTAACTTATTTATACAGAGAAAGTGAGCTGGGGGAAGATTCAACTTAGAGGAAATATCAACTGGAGAAAGCCACTTGGCAGGTTTTTGCACCTACACTGTTTTCTGTGTGAGATCAGGAATGCGAAGATGTAATAGTTTGGGCGTTTACACGCGTGGCGATATCGAATATGTTTTTTTTTTTTTTTTAAATAAAATGGGAAAAGGGGGGTGATTTAAACTTTTATTATAGGATGGGAGTTTCTTATTAATAGAAAAAAATATATACAGTGGTACCTTGCTTTAAGAGTAACTTGGTTTAAGAGCATTTTGGTTTAAGAGCTCACAGTTTTTTTTAAAATTGTGGCTTGGTTTAAGAGCATTTCTTTGGTTTAAGAGCTCCCTCACCTTCCAAATCATAGCAGATCCAATTCAGGCTGGGGCTTGCATTAGGGGACAGGACTGTGGAGGTAATCTCTTTTTAGCTGTAACCCTTCTCTCCCCGGACAGAGAGTGCTGCTATACTGTGCCCACATACAGTATGTCCTGCTCATTCCTTCATTCTCCCTACAGTCTCTGTCAGCCCTTGTGTTTCCTATCCTCTCCATTACTGTACAGTAACTTATAATATCACATATTCTGCTGTTTCTGAATGTTTGTTTTATCTGTTCTACATGTAATTCAGAATAAGAAATATTCTTGGGGTGTGGAACCAATTGTCTGCATTTCTATGATTTCTTACGGGAAAATTTGCTTTGGTTTAAGAGTGATTTGGATTACAAGCACGACTCTGAACAAATTATACTAGTAATCCAAGGCACCACTGAATATGGATATATATATATATTTTTTTTTTTTTTTTACACTAACTTGAAGTCCCACTTGGGGACTGCTATTATAACTGCACTGATCTCTCAGAGATCGAAGCATTACATATGTCCTGCATTTTTCCATGAGGTCAGTGCTTGATTACTATGGACTGTTGGAGCCCATACTAATCAAGTGCCGAGCCGGGAACAGTGTCATTGCAGCGCAGAGCCCCTACCCAGCTGGAAGCAGGGATTGCTCCTCTGCGATTGCATGATGGGGGAGAGATCCCACCACAGATGGGGTTTTTAAGCCATTTGAATGCCATGGTCAGTTGTACAGCCGCATTTAAATGGTTAATTACCCTGCACGGACAATCAGATGTGCAAGCTAATAGCTGCAGTTACTGTATGTCAGCCAGGGAAGGCGCTGTACAGAAAGGGCTTGCATTGTGAGTCCTCTCTGTAAATCCCTTAAAATCATGATGACATCCCTGGACGTCAAAATGGGTTAAGGGGTTAAGAGGATGGAAACACCTGAAAACCTATGTACCCAGCAATGGGCTGATACAACCCTGAAAATATAGCTCTGCTTAAGGCTATGTTCACACTACGTAAAACTACGGGTGTAGTTCTTGCCGTAGAACTACGCCCGTAGTTTTGCGGGGTGGAACATAACCTAACTTTCAATGTGATCGCGGTTGGAGCGTACACACGTCGTATACGCTCCGGCCGGGATCTATGTGGCGCCGCAAATAACTGACAGGTCAGTTCATACAGTGAAGCGAGCGGCTCCGGACACTTGCTTCACTGTGGGCTATGGGAAGCTCTGATGCGGGCGTGTGCTGACCCGCCCACATCAGAGCTCTGCGGCCGAAAGGATCATCCGGCCGGTACTTAAGTACCGGCCGAGATGATCCGGCCAGAGACCGGCCGTTCCGTGACCCGGCCGGGGTCACGGAGCGGCCGGTCTCTTACGTAGTGTGAACATAGCCTTAATAAGTACAACGTGGCTATTGTTTTACAACCCAACCACAAATAGGAAAAAATCATGTGCTTGTTACTTTTCTGGACACCGTCTACCTTTGCCAACTTCTCACAATTTCTGTCAGGAGGGTAGCAAAGGAGCAGTGTTGTTTCAATGTGTACAATGTGGGAGTTGTGTTGTGTCAATCCGTACAGTGTGTGAGCACATGGCATAAAACTGAAAAATTATTACTCTCAGGAGTAGCCTTTTAATTTACACACTGAGAAAACTAGTAACAGTGATTTCCATTCACAGATGGTAAAGTATATTAAACTGATAAGAACAGATACTACACTGGATCTTAGCCAAAAGGCCGTGACTTTGGTATTGTAGAGTACGGTCCGCAAGAACCCGCCCCACCATACCAAACCTTTTAACCCCTGCCCCTCCTCAGACATATCCCCCCACCACCACCCCAACCACACCCCCCCCCCCCCGCCCCCCCACACCCAAGAAGACACAGAATCTCGTCCTTTTGGCTAAATATGGCCACAGCAGCCAATTTTATTAAATATAAACATACAAAAACATTTATCAACACATTTTTATTATACCAAAACATCCTATCAAAAACTTCCTAAGAATAGCTGTAGAGGAGGTCCTTGTAGTTCCCCAAAAGATCTGACGCCCACTTTGTGCACTAATTCTTGTCATTAATTTTTGCCTCCAGACGCCCAGCCCGACTCGGAGACACCGTTCAACCATGTAGGGCTCCCAAGCCAACCTCAGCTCTCTGGTTATACACCTTCAGTGAGAGCCCTTAAAGCGCCAGACCCCCCAAAAATTTCTTAAACATCATTGAGGAGGAGGGTCATACCCCACTATGATCCCCCCATCCCCCCATCAATTTTGCCTCCAACTACAAGGAGCTCCCCCCCCCGCCATGGCTGCAATGACAAACCCAACCCATGATACCCCACTCCTGCCCCACTGCTGTGACCCCCGCCACCCACAACCACCAGCAACAAAGGGAGGGAGGGAGGGACTGCTTCACGGTCTCCCGCCTGACTGACTTCCCGCTCGCTGCCTCCCCCCTATATAGCCTAAGCTCCTCCCCCCTCCGCAGACCACGCGCAGGCTCCCTCCTCCAAACCCCAGTCATGCGGGCCTGCACGTAGGCCTGCGGCCCCGCTCCGGCCCTCCTTGACTTTGGTATTGTAGAGTACGGTCCGCAAGAACCCGCCCCACCATACCAAACCTTTTAACCCCTGCCCCTCATCAGACATATCCCCCCCCCCCCCGCCCCCCCACACCCAAGAAGACACAGAATCTCGTCCTTTTGGCTAAATATGGCCACAGCAGCCAATTTTATTAAATATAAACATACAAAAACATTTATCAACACATTTTTATTATACCAAAACATCCTATCAAAAACTTCCTAAGAATAGCTGTAGAGGAGGTCCTTGTAGTTCCCCAAAAGATCTGACGCCCACTTTGTGCACTAATTCTTGTCATTAATTTTTGCCTCCAGACGCCCAGCCCGACTCGGAGACACCGTTCAACCATGTAGGGCTCCCAAGCCAACCTCAGCTCTCTGGTTATACACCTTCAGTGAGAGCCCTTAAAGCGCCAGACCCCCCAAAAATTTCTTAAACATCATTGAGGAGGAGGGTCATACCCCACTATGATCCCCCCATCCCCCCATCAATTTTGCCTCCAACTACAAGGAGCTCCCCCCCCCGCCACCTGCGAGTAGGCCTTGAATACCTCAAGCCTGCGAGTAACCCCCCACCCGCAAAGCCCTCTCCACCCCGTCCTGCAAAGCCAAAGCCCACAGATCGATGCCAACCGCATTCAGATGCACTCCATCTCTCAACCAGTAAGCCTCCTGACCGCCCTCCAGATCAACATGCCGCACAGCCACGCCTCCGTTGCGCGTTACAAAGCCAGAAATCGCCCTATTCACCTTTATCCTCGCCTTATTTAGCTTCTCCACTGATCTGGCTGTGCGCCAAGTCGCCCGAGGTACAATCTCTGACCATACCACCACTGTTCCCGGGTACTCAGTCCACAGCCTGAATAGGTCATTCCGGATATCCCGGATCAGCTCCCGCATGGGGCGCACCCCCAAATCGTTCCCGCCCATGTGCAAGACCAATACCTCCGGGGGGCGGTCCAACCCCACAAAACGTCGAACTTCGGGCAGCACTCTACTCCACACCAGACCACCAATACCCAGCCATCTGACCACCGCCATTTCTCGCGAGAACCCAAGCTGCCTCCCCTCGGGACGCACATCTGCCCGCTGCGCTCCCCGAGCCACGTAAGAGTGCCCAAATATCCACACAAGGCACGGCGGTCTACCTGCAACACAAAACCACAAACACATAACTAAAATCCACATCCCTGCAACATCAGGACACCCCCCCCCCCCCCCGACTACTCTAACAGCTCCACCTGCTCAAACCCAATGGGGGCGAATATAACTCTTATAACGGTTCGATTCCCAACGACCTATCTTCTTCACCACCTCCGCCCCCAAGCCCCAACTCGCCGCCTCAGTCGCGGCCCCTATCCGGAACGAGTGTGGAGCGAAACGAGACGGGTCCAAACCCAAAAACAACAAGCACCGCCGAAAAATCGCTGTGAACTGGTATCGGGACAAGTATGTCCCATCCGCATGGCACAGCAGCGGGATGGCACCCCTAGGGCGCACCCCCAAGTACTCCTCCAAGCACCGCACCGGACAAATCCCAGAACCAGACAGCTGTCCCAACACTACCCGCCGCCCGGCCCCCGCCTGATCCGTCTTGGACTTCCTGATCCAAAACTCCACCCGCCCGGGATAAACCTCCACATCTGCCCGCAACAATCCCCCTACCTTAGAGCCACTAGGAGCAACGAGTTCCCCTACCCTCAACGCCCCGAAGAAAGCAAGCACAAACGCCACCCTAAACAAAGACGCCTCAAATGGAGAACTACAAACGGCAACAACCGCCTCCCCCAACCGTTCCAACAGCTGGAATCCCACCGGCCGACGGGTATCCCTGGTGGACCTCCCCTTTCTAAACCCCTTCACCGCCTGGGCCACTACAAAATCCTTAGTAATATCAGGCAAGCGGCGCAACTTAAAGCCAAACGCCAGCCCCGCTAAAACCCGATTCACCTTTGCCACCGACCAACCCTCTCCAGACATAACCCCCAACCAACACAGTAAAAGGAGCACACTACCCTCCCCAGACGTAGCTCCACCACCCTCGACACACCATTCCTCCCACAGTTGCCACGCAGACTCGTAGGAGGCCCACGTACCAGTAGCCAGGGAAGCCCGAATCAACTGCCCTGCCGCTCGCAGCCCAGCTCCCAGAGGTGCTCCGGACACTTCAAGCCGTGGGTTTCCGCGTCGGGCACCAGCTCCCGGAAGCGATCGAACTGCGAGCGAGAGAGAGAATCCGCAATTGAGTTAAGACTTCCCGGCACATGGACAGCCACCACCCACGCATTCAACTTCAAACATTCCAACACCAGACAACGCAGCAGCCGCACAACCGGCGGAGAAGAGGCCGACAGGTGATTCAGGGCCAACACCACCGCCATGTTGTCGCAATGAAACCTGACCTTACGATCCCTGAACCGCCCCCCCCACAGAAAAACCGCAACCACTATCGGGAACAACTCTAGAAAGGCCAGGTTCCGGAGTAAACCCGCCCCCTCCCACTCCACCGGCCATCTCTCCGCGCACCACTGCCCCTGACAGAACGCTCCAAAACCCCAGCTCCCTGCCGCATCCGTGTACAGCTCAAAGTCAGCAGTATCCATCACCTCAGCCATCACCAGAGATCTACCATTGAACTGAGTAAGGAAACCGTCCCACACTTCCAAATCATCCCTGTGGTCCCGGGTCAATCGTATATAGTGGTGAGGGGCCTGCACCCCCGAGGTCGCAGCCGCCAACCTCCTACAAAATACCCGCCCCATAGGAATGATCCTACAGGCAAAGTTCAGCCTCCCCAACAAAGCCTGAAGTACCTTCAACTGAACCTTCCTGCACCGCTTCACCCGCCCCACCTCATGCCTCAAGGACAAAAGCTTGTCCTCCGGCAGCCGACATTCCATAGCCCGAGTGTCAATGGTAATCCCCAGAAAAACTAGCTCCGTACCGGGCCCCTCCGTTTTTTCTGCCGCCAGAGGGACCCCGAAAGAGCATGTCACCCCTTCTAAAGCACTAAGTAGCGCCCCACACACGGGTGAACCCCCGGGACCGATACATAAAAAGTCATCCAGATAGTGGATGAGGGATCGGACACCTGTCAAATCCCGCACCACCCACTCTATGAACGTACTAAAGGCCTCGAAGTATGCGCATGAGATGGAGCACCCCATGGGCAGACAACGATCCACATAATAGGCCCCATCCCAGAAGCAACCCAGTAGCCGGACGCTATCGGCATGGACCGGCAGAAGTCGAAATGCAGCTTCCACATCGGCCTTGGCCATCAAGGCCCCTTCCCCATACAACCTAACCCAATGCAGCGCGGCGTCAAATGACGTATACACCACCGAGCAAAGCTCCGGGTCTATACCATCATTGACTGAGGAACCCCTGGGGTGGGATAAATGATGGATGAGCCGAAATTTATTCGGCTCCCGTTTGGGAACCACCCCCAGAGGAGAGACCACCAAATCCGGTATGGGGGGGTAATCAAAGGGGCCCGCCATTCTACCTAGCGCCACCTCCTTAGCTAATTTTTCTCGAATCACCTGAGGGTATTGATAGGCCGACTTTAAGTTCCTTAAAGATAAGGGGATAGGGCGAGGCGGAGGGGGGATAACAAACCCATCCTTGAATCCTCCCACCAACAGTTCTGCTCTCCGCCTATCAGGAAACCTACTTAGATACGGGAGCATCGCGGCCAGCTTCACCGGGGTTGCCCCCTTGGCTATTCCCCTGTCCGTAACCCCGGCCCTTTCCTTTCCTAAAACACTTAGCCGCCCCGTGCGTGGCGCCATTACAAACGGAGCAGGCATGCTTAAACTTACAGTCAGCCCCCCATCTACATTGCCCCTCATTGAACTGCCAGCAAACACCAGACTTCTGTCCCGTCTGCTGACCACCGGCGGAAGTCGTTCCGCCGGGAGCTCCATGGCCGGACGTACCGGCCCCTCCTTGAAAGGGGTGCCCATACCGCGTGGGAGCCATAACTCTCAACCACAGGCCTATGTCCTTATGATCCCAGCGAATGGAAGGCCTGACGGCCTTCCGTTGCCGGAATTGCTCATCGTACCGGAGCCAAGCCTGGCCTCCGTAGACCCGATGAGCCTCGCTGATGGCGTCCATATAGCAAAAAAGGGCCGAACAGTGCTCGGGCGCCTTTTCCCCTATAACACTCGCCAAGATAGCGAAAGCCTGCAACCAGTTATTGAAGGACTGGGGGATCAAGCGCCAACGCCTCTTCTCTTCCTCCTCCTTCTTACTATCCTCCTTCTTCCCCTTATCAAGGTTAAATTTCTCCAATGGAAGGAGTGAGAATATTTCTATATACTCATCCTTCCATATCTTCTCCCTAACTTCCTTCTTTAAATGGGCACCTAGGGGGCCCTCAAAACATACATACACCTCCCCCCTAGCCTTATCATCCAACCGAATCTGATCCCCCTCCTTCTCCTTCTCTGTCTGCACTGACACCGCCACTCCCACCTCCCTAGAGGGGACTACACTCTGCCCGCCCAAAACCAAACTCTCCATTCTCGTCCCCACAGACCCTGACTGCTGCTGCACCCAGGCCGCAAGCGGGGACACCCCCCCCAAACCCACCCCCGATTCACACCTCGCCAGCAGCTCACGCACACTCCCCAGCAACTCCCCAATACTATCACTCTGCCCAACTGAACCTGACCCTCCGCCCCTAGCCGGGGGAATTGGGGAATCTACCACGGGCCTAACCACATCACTCTGAGACATCAAAATAGGGGGAAACGGACAAGACAAAGACAAGAACTCACCAGGCTGCGCAGGTGCTGTGGTCCCACCAGCCGGTACAGGAGACTCCAAACGCTGCGGACTTGGATCCAACGCCCCCGCGGAACTGCTCCCAGGAATGTCGTCCCACACGCCACCGGAAGCCCAGCTGGAAGACAGGCTCCCTCTTGTGGCTGCTGCTGACACTGCAGGACCTCCGGCTGCAACGGATGGGAGAGAAGGGGCTGCCTGGCCAGACACCCCGCTGCTGGGCGGCCTCAACACTGCTGACCGGGGTCTGGGCCCGGCCGCCTCAGAAACAGACGGAGGGAGAGCCGACGGCCCGGCCGGAGCCTCGCCGGGATCCGCCGCCGCTGGGTAGCTGTCACGTGACGAGGAGGGACGGGCAGGCCCCGCCCCCCGGACGGGAGGGGACCTGCGCCTCACCGCAGGGCCGGGCCGCCTGTACGGATTCCTCCCGGACCGGGCCCGCTTGCCTGAAGGCCCAGGCCGCGGAACCCGGCCAGGAGGGTCCCTGGAGGGGCTCCGTGGGCGTCGCCCTGCCCCTACATTCTCCTGCCCCGGACTCAACCTTACCGGCGGCCGAGTCCTCCGAGCAGGGCGCCTGGATTCCCGGGGGGTGGGGGAAGGAGGATTATCCGGCGCTGCGGGAGCATCCGCCAATAGCTCCCTGAGTCTCCCTTCCAGCCATGCCGCGTTGGATGAGCCCGCGGCCGCACGTAGCTGCTCCATCAAATCAGGTAGGCCGGACATGGTGAGGGGACGTGCGGTGCAGGAGGACCGACTGCTTCACGGTCTCCCGCCTGACTGACTTCCCGCTCGCTGCCTCCCCCCTATATAGCCTAAGCTCCTCCCCCCCTCCGCAGACCACGCGCAGGCTCCCTCCTCCAAACCCCAGTCATGCGGGCCTGCACGTAGGCCTGCGGCCCCGCTCCGGCCCTCCTAGAAGCGATAAGATGGTAAAGTCTATTCTGGGAGAGGGATTCGTGTGTGTAGGCCTAAATTTTCTTGTGCTACTATGATTGATGGCCTATCTTCAGCTGTGCGGTGCTTGCTTTACACAGTGAATGGGGCCATAGGTAGTTCGCTCTGCTCACTGTAATGGTGGTGCCAAGTTACTGCACCTCAGCTCCTCTTCAAGTCAAGGGACGCTGAGGTGCGTAAATCTGCCCAGGCCACTATGCAGTACATACAGCCAACTGCTTGTAGCCCTGTTAACTGCGTAGTGCAGGGGCCAAACAGCTAACAAGCAGGGGTGCAGGGTGTCAGCACCCCGCTGGTCATTGATTTACTGCATAGCCCAAGGACAGGCCATTAATCATATTAGTCTGGAAAATCCCTTTAAAAGGAGAGATCCTGTTAAAATAACTTTCCCAATATCCCAAGTAGCTGGAGAGATTCCTTCAAACTAAAGCAAATGCAGAAAAAAAAGCTGCTCACAATAAAATATCGAGTTCCTGATTATACCTTTCAAAGGGCCTATACTGTACATGAAAAGAACTGGGATTGTTATGGGTTGCTAAGAGTACCTCCTTAACTTGGAATACTTCTATAAAAACAAATTTAATTTAAGTTTTTTCCCCCTCTTCTCTTTCTTTGGGGGGTAGGGAATGGTAATATGATAAATTAGAAATTATGCCATGTGTATTTGTTGGTACTAAGGATGGTCCGAACCTGCCGAGGTTCGGGTTCGTATGAACCCGAATTCTCGGCCATCAGATTCCCGCTGTCTGGCTGCTCCGTGCAGCGGGTGGATACAGCGGGAGGACCGCCTGGAAAACCGGGATACAGCCTATGGCTATGGCTGTATCCCAGTTTTCCAGGCGGTCCTCCCACTGTATACACCCTCTCCACGGAGCGAGCAGACAGCGGAAATCAATGCCGAGAGTTCAGGTTTATAGGAACCCGAACCTTGGCCGGTTCGGACCATCCCTAGTTGGTACAATAACTATATGAGTGTATATGTAGTTTTTATATTTTGTGATATCAAAATAAAATATTAAAGGGAAAAAAACAAATACACATAAAAAAATTCTGGAAAATCTGTGTTGACAAACAGACTGGTGACAGGACAGCACTACATTATCTAGAGGACTTATTTGGCCTTAAGCAGATCCTTCTACCTTTTCTCCAACTCTGCTCTAGCTTTATTCCGTTCTTCTTCCTCCATGTCAAGTTTTGCCTCAAGCGCCTTCCTTTTCTTCATCAATCCGTGCCTGCATCTCTGCCATCTTATCTGGCGATACCTTCTTCTTGCCTATGTGTTTGATTGCCTATGTGTATGATTTCCTATCCACACTGCATTTTTTGTTGACATGACACACAGATTTATGAGCAAACTTTGCTACTAATCAAAGGACAAAACACCATTGTGTGTATCAAAATATGCTTAGAAACCCAATTTTGTATTGAAATGTACCCACTGAATAAAAAAAGGTATATAATATTCTACCTTAGCAAGGATTAAAAAGTTCAAATGTGACAATGACTTTTATGTAGGAAAGCATTTTTGGCGATATAGTAATCTTATTTCATCTTTCAAACCTTATTCCTTAAAAAAGAAGTTCGAGGTTAGGGGTAAATATTTCCGGCAGGGGGTGGTGGGGAGCATAATAAATAACGTATCCTTACCAGACCTCATGCCAGCGTTGTGGCGCATTACCAGGCTCCCGTAACCCCGCTGGATGTCATTTTTCTGCTTCGGGGTATGATGCGAATTAGCTAAAACATCCTAACCGGGTGGGATTTAGCCAAACAGTGACTGCATCAGTGTCGTCTTGCCTCAGTCACTGACTGGCTGAGTCGGGCATCAGTCAGCCGGGTCGGGATGTAACAGGAAGGAAGATATGAGGAATGTCAGCGGGGGCCAGGAACGCGATGCTGTGCTGCACGGGCACAAGTAAATAAATATACCTTCTTTACTATGTTAACCCCACGTCCTGCCTGAAATGTCCTCCCCTCTCCCTGGACTTCTCCTTTAAAGTGTAACTAGCGACCTGCTTGCGCAGGATTAACCCTTCAGTGAGAGCACTAAAATTACCTTCTCACCACTTTTGAGATTACTGAGCCCCTTCCATGGTGCACAGCTATTTACATTTCTCTCCATTTTCAGGGCAGGACCAAAGCTGGGCTGTTTGCCTGCCAGTAGTACACACTCAGGGCTTCCTTTCCCTTACTTCTCTGGTTAGTCACAGCACAGCCCATACTTCTGTTTTGCCACGGCATAATGCTTTTGAAAGTGCACTGAACAAGCTGGCACTAAACTGGGCTGATCATTTATACAGCATAGCAATTTAGTTGGCAAGTAGAAGCAGAAGGGGTTACTGATGCACAAGCTCTAAATGGTATTACGTGAGCGGCAATGAAAGAAACTGCAGCAGCACAGCAAGGAATGTCAAGGTGAGATTTGCTTTTCAACTCCCTTGTTCCCAAGTGACTACCCCTGTCCAAATTAAGTAAGCTGAGCGCTAGCGACGAAAACATGACACCAGGCAAAAAGACGGTATAACCTCCTGCACACTCACGCTTTTTTTGGTTTCACAAGAAATATATATAAGCTTTTAATGCAGGTGGGGTTTCAAGTCACAAGACACATACATGTCACACTCTCATAGGTCAGTCTATAGATGGTCAGTGGCTTCCTGTACTGCGCAGTCAGGCTGGCACAACTTGATGTTTACCATAAATTGTTTATAGATAAGTGTCTCTTCCTAGCTTTCTATTATGACTATGATGTAGGTTCATGGTGCTTTTCTCATGGGCGTGCTGCCAGCATTCCTCTACTTCTTCTAGAAGCAGTTACAAGGCCGAAGCCATTTTTAGGATTACAATGTTTTTACCCAAAGTAATAACCCCTTAATGGCCACCTTCACAGGAAGAGGTTACACTAAGCAGTGAACTGCTTGTGATGACATGGATCACAAGTTAAAGGGAGAGGGGAAGGGAGATACAATGCAGCACTTTAGACATACAGCGATAGGAACAAACACAACTGGATCATCTTAAGCAGTCAGATAGGCTCCCATTGCCGGTACATAGATCAGTAATGATTTCCTATCCACACTGCATTTTTCTACTCTGATGAGGCAACACGTGGCAGAAACAGACGTTGCCCAACCTGACAGATAGATATATTGAAGTAAAATACATGGTAAAAATCTTTGGCATTTCTACAACAGAATAAGCATGCTGCACATGCTTGATGATGAATATTCACATTTCCCCATGAACAATTCCTCACCCAGATGAGCTCTGCAGTTATACGTAGAAATATTAAGAAAAATGAGTTGTCAAAATGCAGATAAAAAACGACGGCAGAAAAAGTAAAAGGACAGCTATTAATTTCCTGCAGACATGACTAATCGAAAGTTCAACCAAAGGTTTTGGTTATTTCCAACACTAGTACATTATATGAACTTACCGATTACTATTTACATAGCGGAAATTAAGGATCTGTGCACATTGGTGTCAAGGCTTAGGTTTCTAAATAGATTAAAGTGGATGCATACCTGATTGACGTTAATGGGATCCACTTGGTTTCTGTCTCTTTTACATGTACAATAGATTTCCAGCTGTCAAAGCAAACAGAAATTTAAAGAGCACGTCCTGAGAAACCACATGACTTCATAGAAGACTACAATATAATTAAATACTTTCCCAGTGTGGTCTGTCTCCATGATGTGCTGTGACAGTCGGCGGATGGCTGGGTGGCTTACAAGCGGCTATACCCTAGTTTAGAAGAATAAATTCTGACAAAATCAGCTCCCCCCTCACAGTAGGAATCTCCCAGTGAAAAGGCAGACGCCAGATTGCGACTTCCCTCTGATAATGTGAAAACAAATCATGTATCCCTGTACCACTGAGGGGAATCATCTCATTTCCCATTTGAAAGTAAAAAAAACCCAAAAACTTATTATCCATGGAATAAGGGCCCTATTCCACCTGACGATTATCGTTCAAATTATCGTTAAATCGTTCAAATCTAAACGATAATCGTTTGGTTGAAATGCAGTTAACGATTAACGATCGAACGAGAAATCGTTGATCGCTTTATAAGACCTGGGCTTATTTTTATTGTTGCTCGTTCGCAAGACATCCGCAAATCGTTTGCATTGAATAAGACGTTCGGTCGTTCGCAGTAGATACGAACGCAATAGCAAAGAAAAAGCGAAGAAAAAAACGATCGCAAATACGATCATAACTAACGATTATCGTTCCATGGAAATAAGTGAACGTTTTCAGGTCTTTCGCAATAGCGGTCGTTTGAGATCGTTAATTGTTAACGATTATGCAAATGATAATCGTCCGGTGGAATAGGGCCCTTAGTGTCTGATTGGGAGGGTTTAGACCTCTGAGCCTACCATGAGTGCTAGAATGGGGACCCAACTCTTCCTGCTGAATGGAGTGGTTGTGAATCAGCATGTGCTCCATTCATTCTCTATGAAACTGCCAGCTGAGTACAGTGTTCAGTTATCTCTGCAGCTTTATAAAAAATTAATAAAGTGTCTGGGAGTGCATGGCGACCCATCGCTTCAGCGGGAAGAGGCGGGACCCCATTCTCTGGAACCAGAAAAAGACCTTATGGTCAGAATGCGTGCAGCAAACCACTTGTGTGAATAAACACCCTTTCTTCATTGCAATCAAGTGAGTGCCGGGATTGTGTTATTTTCTTTGTGGATTCAGTGTTCCCTTGGCACCACGACCCTGCTGGAGTGCCGATCGTTGGTGTACATTCTCTGGAACCATTCAGAATCCAACCCTAAGGGCATGTGCACACTCTGGAATCTGGGCAGATCACCTGTCGTAGATTTCGCCACTCGCCCCCACTCGCATCTCCGCCTGTGCCATAGACTCCATGGTCATAGAGTGGAGTCTATGGCACGGGCAGAGATGCGAGTGGGAGCGCACGGTTACGAGCAGCAGAATTCGCGGCAAGTTATCCATGTGATTTCCATGTGATTTCACTTGCATTTACATTATGGGTAAGGTGCAAGAAGAGCATGTCTTACAGTATATGATCTGATACATCATATTATATGAGGATAAGTAGGTATTAGTATATATAGAGCAGCGACACAGGTCTTTAGACTTCTTTATGCTATGGCTTTTTCTACAGTGGTATATGTGTATATATATATATATATATATATATATATATATTTATATATATAATGTCTTCAAATTTATGATATGCATGACTATAAAATGCTCTATGCAGAAGTTGTCAATATTTACATCTTTGATATACAAGCTAAATTTGTATGTCCATAACGCGAGTTACACGATACATTGCTGGAGTATTGTTTCCTAGTGATTTTATATATTTTATTATATGAAGTTTAATAAAGGTATTTGTTGATGGTATAGAATGGTTACGATCTGGATTTCTTTTCTATGTATAAATGGTTTAAATAGATCACCTTTGAAATATGATAGAAGGACTATATATTGTTGTAGCATTTGCCTATACTCATTATTATAGTGCTTGAAAAGCACTATATTGTAATCCGTATTCTTCTTCTTCCGTTTATTCTACCAGCCATTCTTCTGCGTGTAATACAGCCTGAACCGCTTTGCGCACAGACTCCTTTCAAACTGCGTTTCGAAGCCCTCGGTGGTGTGGCCGATCGGATTTGTTGTTTTTAAGAAATTTACGTTTAAAGACCCCTAATTACCCATAGAAAATAATGGCCCATTGGAAATAATGGCCACACTCTAAACGCTAACAGCCAATCACAGCACATATGCAAATAGCTGAGATATAGCAGCCAATAGGAACTCTAAGGTCTCTTCAGGCAATGTCTCACAACATCCACACAGTCACATGTCCACTATTGGCCAATAGAAGATGTAATATATGGAAAGTCCTTAACGATTTTGTCTCACTGACATGAGTAAGATTGTCATGGTAACCGAGCAATGATCTTTACCATTATAAGTACCCAAGTCGCTCTTAAAGGGACCCAAGTCGCTCGTGAAGGGACGGGACCCATGTCGCTCTTAAAGGGACCCAAGTAGCTCTGAAAGGGACCCAAGTCGCTCTTAAAAGGACCCAAGTCAATTTTAAAGGGACCCAAGTCGCTCTTAAAGGAACGGGACCCAGGTCGCTCTTAAAGGAACGGGACCCAAGTAGCTCTTAAAGGGTCGGGACCCAAGTCGCTCTTAAAGGGACGGGACCCATGTCGCTCTTAAAGGGACCCAGGTCGCTCTTAAAGAGACCCAGGTCGCTCTTCAAGGGACCCATTCCGCTCTTAAAGTGATCCAAGTTGCTCTTAAAGGTACCCAAGTCCCTCTTAAAAGGACCCAAGTCGCTTTTAAAAGGACTCAAGTCTCTCTTAAAGGGACCCAGATTGCTCTTAAAGGGACCCAGGTCACTCTTAAAGGGACCCAGGTCGCTACTAAAGGGACCCAAGTCGCTCCTCTTTTTTTTTTCTTCCAATATTTATCCCTGAAAGCTTTTTTAAAAACTAACTTCCCTTCTGAATTTTTTGATCAGGGGCAGAAAAAAAGCTACAATCAAATATATAACATGGACGCAACTGTGGGGAGAGGCAGGTCTCGCCTTTCCAGAATTCCAGCTCTACTTTCTGGCTGTGGGAGCTCGGGATCTGGTGATGTGGAGAACCTCCCCAGTGGTGGAATGGATGATGTCGGCATGGTGGAGCGCGGCGCCCGGGAATGTTGAGCTCCAGGAGTCGGGGGCTCCGCTCACCCTGGATGCCCGTTGTGGTGGCGGCGGGACGGCTGTAGGTGGCTTCCTTGGTTGCCACAGAGCTTCTGGTCATGGCGGCGTGGAGCGGACGCCTCCTGTGAGATGCGGCTGTGGTGAGGTATCGGGCAGGCATGGAGCGGTGGGAGAGGAGAGCTGCAGTATGGCCGGAGAGGAGAGTGTCTCCCAAGCTGCAGGAGCGGCCTGGCGAAGAGGTGTACGGGCGCAGTCTTCTCTCTGGGATACGGGCGCAGGACATGGGAGACTGGTATTTTAGTTAACTCTGTGTTTCCCACCCCCCATGTGAGAGATGGGGGGAGAGGACATATCTTGGCATTTTTCTCCTAAAGCCCGTGCTCACCATCATGTAGGGGGTTATGGACATGTCGTTCTGTGCTCCTTTTAGTATACTCTAGCAACTATGGACATTCATTTTTTTTTGCTACCCTCTGTGTATGCCATTAGGTATGGGAACTATAAACATGCTTCCTCTGCTGCTCTCAATACACATGATTATCTATGGGAGTTATAGAGAGGCTATTCTGGGCCGATATATATATATATATATATATATATATATATATATATACATACCAACACCCACGGGAGCTATGGACAGGGCTCTATGCTGTTACTTGTATATGTTATTATTTTTGGGAGTGATGGACTTCCCGCTCTATGTTGCTGAGTTTATAGTATTACACATGGGAGCTAAGGACATGCCGCTCTATGTTGCTGAGTTTATAGTATTACACATGGGAGCTAAGGACATGCCGCTCTATGTTGCTGAGTTTATAGTATTACACATGGGAGCTAAGGACATGCCTCTCTATATTGCTATAAGCTTATATTATCACCCCTGGGTGCTGGGGACATGCCGCTCTATATTGCTATAAGCTTATATTATCACCCCTGGGTGCTGGGGACATGCCGCTCTATGCTGCAATGAGTTTATATTATCACCTATGAGAGCTATGGACATGACGCTCTATGCTGCTATGAGCAGTGGCGTAGCGACCGCGTAGCGACCGCCGACATTAGTTCCCCCCGGTGCACACAGAGCTCCTGGGGGGCCGCAAGACAGCCGGCCCGTCCCAGCCTGCCTCTTGTGATCACAAGCAAAACATTGCTTGCAGGAACAAGAGGGAGTGGGAGGCGGGCAGTGCAGTGGCAAGGGGGGGCCTCGCGGGCCGCTACCAAGGGGGGGGGGGCCCGCGAGGCCCCCCCTTGCCACTGCACTGCCCGCCTCCCACTCCCTCTTGTTCCTGCAAGCAATGTTTTGCTTGTGATCACAAGAGGCAGGCTGGGACGGGCCGGCTGTCTTGCGGCCCCCCAGGAGCTCTGTGTGCACCGGGGGGAACTAATGTCGGCGCAGGGAGCATCGTGGTGAAAAAAAACCATGTCCCGCGAAGCTCCGCCCCCTCCGCGGGAAACCCCGCCCCGACGCAGGAAGCCCGCCAGCCGTGTGACTGGGGGGCTGGAGAAATCATTCAGGTAAGTATAGATTTTTTTGTTTTAAAGGGGATGAAGAGGGGTGTAGTGGTATGATGAAGAAACAAGAGGATGATGGGGGGTGTAGTGGTATGATAATGGAACAAGAGGATGATGGGTGGTGTAGTGTTATGATGAAGAAACAAGAGACGGAAGAGGATGTAGTAGTATGATGATGGAACGAGAGGATGATGGGGGGTGTAGTGTTATGATGAAGAAACAAGAGACGGATGAGGATGTAGTGGTATGATGATGGAACAAGAAGATGATGGGGGGTGTAGTAGTATGATGATGATTGAACAAGAGGATGATGGGGATGTAGTGGTATGATGATGATGGAACAAGAGGAGGATGAAGATATAGTGGTATGATGATGGAACAAGAGGATGATGGGGGTGTAGTGGTATGATAAAGGAACAAGAGGATGATGAGGGGTGTAGTGGTATGATGATGGAACAAGAGGATGATGGGGGTGTAGTGGTATGATGATGGAACAAGAGGATGATGAGGGGTGTAGTGGTATGATGATGATGGAACAATAGGATGATGGGGGTGTAGTGGTATGATGATGAAGGAACAAGGAGAATGAGGGGTGTAGTGTTATGATGATAAAGGAACAAGAGGATGATGAGGGGTGTAGTGGTATGATGATGAAGGAACAAGAGGATGATGGGGGTGTAGTGGTATGATGAAGGAACAAGAGGAGGATGGGGATGTAGTGGTATGATGATGAAGGAACAAGAGGAGGATGAGGGGTGTAGTGGTATGATGATGGAACAAGAGGATGATGGGGGTGTAGGGGTATGATGATGAAAGAACAAGAGGATGATGAGTGGTGTAGTGGTATGATGATGGAACAAGAGGATGATAGGGGGTGTAGTGGTATGATGATGGAACAAGAGGATGATGAGGGGTGTAATGATATGATGAAGGAACAACAGGATTATGAAGGAAAAATAGGATGATGAAGGGTGTAGTGGTATGATGATGAAGGAACAAGAGGAGGATGAGGGGTGTAGTGTTATGATGATGAAGGAACAAGAGGATGATGAGGGGTGTAGTGGTATGATGAAGGAACAAGAGGATGATGAGGGGTGTAGTGTTATGATGATGAAGGAACAAGAGGAAGATGAGGGGTGTAGTGGTATGATGATGAAAGGGCAGCAGGATGAAGGGGTAGTAGTATTATGATGGAGGTGGTTGTAGTATGATGATGGAGGGGCAGGAGGATGAAAGGGGTAGTAGTATGATGATGGAGGGGCAGGAGGAGGGGACAACATGGGGGGCATCTGTAAGGGGGATAAAATGGGGGGCCATCTATATGGGGATAACATGGGGGGCATCTATAATAGGGACAACACAGGGGGCCATCTATAAGGGGGAAACATTGGGGGCCATCTATAAGGTGGACTACACGGGGGGTGTATACAATAGAGGGATATGTACTATAAGGGTGATCACATAGTGTCAGGGCTACCTACTAAATGAGGGTGTACAGGGGCCAATACAGATGTGCAGTTTGTAGAGAGATGAGGATGGTGTCAGTGTAAGGAGCCTAATATGTTTGTCTGGCAGACTCTGTGGATTCGTGGCTCAGAGAAGTTCTCATAATGGTCTTGGGCAGATGGAGAAGATGAAAAGGGAAGAACTCCGATCAGAGAAGACGTCTCCTGTGAGTCACCTGATATAACTGTACTGTAATGTATATGGTGTATAGAGCCTGTGTACAGTGCATCCATCTCTATATGACTGTATGAAGTGATATTGGTCTATGTACAGAGGATTTTATTCAGTAGCAGCGGTGGTGTTAGTCAGTATGTGGTGGTATTAGTCAATAGAAGCGGTGGTGTTAGTCAGTATGTGGTGTTATTAGTCAGTATGTGGTAAGGGGGGGCCCAAATTGACCTCTTGCACCAGGGCCCAAGAGACATTAGCTTATATTACCACCTATGAGAGCTATGGACATGCCGCTCTATGCTACCATGAGTTTATATTATCACCTATGAGAGCTATGGACATGCCGCTCTATGCTGCTACGAGTTTATATTATCACCTATGGGAACTATGGACATGCCGCTCTATGCTGCTATGAGTTTATATTATCGCCTTTGGGAGCTATGGACAAGCTGCTCTATGCTGCTATGAGTTTATATCATCACCTATGGGAGCTATGAACATGCCGCTCTATGCTGCTACGAGTTTATATTATCACCTATGGGAACTATGGACATGCCGCTCTATGCTGCTATGAGTTTATTTTATTACTTATGGGAACTATGGACATGCCGCCCTATGCTGCTATGAGTTTATATTATCACCTATGGGAACTATGGACATGCCGCTCTGAAGGCAGTTTTTTTTTTTTTTTTGTTAGGTCATGAGTAGGATATTTTATTGAAATATACGAGGGATTAAGGAAAAGGAAAAAAGGGTAGCAATTTTTGACCGTATAACTTCCTGTCTCCCCGCCATAGTCTGCCTTCAGGAGACACACCTCCTAAATGATACAGTGAGACTGCTTACGAAACGGTGGGTCGCTATGGAATATCACTTGGTGTTCTCTGCCTTCTCTAGTGGGGTATCGGTGTTGGTCCACAAGGACGTGGATTTAAAGGTGGTTAAAAAGAAGATAGATGACAGAGGGAGGTATGTCTTCCTTGAGGCAGACTGGGAGAAAGTACGTGTTGTGTTGACATTTCTTTATATTCCCCCCCACCTTTTAAGTTGGATATACTACTAACACTGTTAGAGTTTCTAAAGAATAAAACGTATCGGTACTTGTATGTAGGTGGGGACTTTAATATGGTTATGGCGAATAACAAAGATAGGAGAGGAGGGAGGGTGACTGAGTCAAGATTAGATACCCCCTTCTTAAGGTTTGTTACTGAACTCGGGTGGCAGGATGTCTAGAGGTGCAAATACCCACAGCGGCAGTTTTTTTTCCTGTTTTAACAGTACACACAATACTGCATCCCGTATCGATATGGTTTTTACTAATGAGGAGGGTTTGAGCTTAGTGAGGAGAATTAAACATCTACCGCGTACAGTTTCTGATCCTGCACCAATATTACTGGAAATTATACTACCCTTGACAAAGCTTGTTGGCCAAACGCAGCCTTGGGTGAGTGGTGGTACTGGGCAATATCTCTATTTTGAGCCCATGTGGTGAGGTGTTCTAACTGGTCATGTGAAGTTACCAATTGGGGCCCATATGTGGACTTTCTTACCTATTTACAAGTATTGTGTTATTCTTTGTGGCCCCGTCTCCTCTTCTCAGTTCCCTTTTCTGTTTTCCATCTGTTTTTCCCACCACATAACCATATATATACATATAGCTACTAATGCATTTTTGTACATGTTATTAATTTGTTGTTTGCCCACCATCCCTCCAATGTATGTACTTGCTTCCTGTTTTTTTAAATTTGAACTGTTTTTTTAAAATTTGAACTGTTCTTATCTTTGCTATGTAATTAATAAAGAGCTACTTTTGGTATATTTGGAATCATGGTCCAGCATTTGTCATTTTTTGTTATACAAACTGGAAGTTCAACTTTGCCCCTTTGTGCTCAGACCAATGTCCCCCAGAATAAATGTGTATTGGTATTCTGTTTTAGGTGATCTCCGTCAGATTGACGAAAAAAAATGGAGTTTTTTTTGCAGTCCAATATAGGGACTGCCTCAGTGGATATTGTCTGGGATACCTTGAAAGCATTTTATAGGGGAATTAGGTCCAGTAGGATTGCCCACGCGAAGAGAAACTTTCGAAATCAGGAAACAGAATTAACTGAGAGAATTCAGGAATGTACACGTGTTTACTCTGAGAACGACTCTGCGTATAATCTATCGGAGTTAAATAAAGCACAAAAAGACTTGGAGAACTTAGTCAGAGAGAAGGCTCAGCATAAGATTTTCTTTGCAGGTGGGCAATCCTATATGGAGGGGGGGAGGTGTAATAAATTCTTATCTCAAGTCATAAAGAATCAAGGGGTACCACGTCTAAAGGGGGGTATACGTCGGAGCCAAAAAAGATTCAGGAAGGATTTTTGGAATTCTTTAGAGAAATGTATGAGTCCCCGAGAGTAGTGGAAGATCGGGAGGCCCGGGAGTTCTTGGAGGGTTTGGAGCTCCCTTACTTAACGTTAGAACAAAGGGAAAACTTGAATAGACCGATCTCTTTAGGGGAACTCCAAGAAACGTTGCAGTCTATCACTGGTAACTCGTCTCCAGACCCGGATGGTTTATCCTATGAAGTATATAGAAGGCATGGGCAGATCCTTCTCCCATTTTTGCTGACTGTCCTGAATAAAACCTGTAAATGTTTGGCCAGGAGGTTAGCTGTATGTATTACTTCTATTGTAAGCCATAACCAGAATGGTTTTATCCCGGGGAGAACAACAGCGAATAATTTTGACCGGACTTTCTATAATATCCAGATAAGAGATGGGGGGAAGGGGCTTCGCTCAATTCTGTCATTGGACGCAAATAAGGCCTTTGACAGGGTCGAGTGGACCTTCCTCTTCCCTACACTAGAAAGGTTTGCCCTGGGGGACTACTTTATTGGCTGGATTAGAACACTTTACAACCATCCTACAGCTAGAATTAGTGTAAACGGCCTATTGTCGAACTCCTTTACTTTGAGAATAGGGACCAGACAGGGGTGTCCCCTCTCCTTATTATTGTTTGCGTTCTTTATTGAGCCTTTAGCATGGACAGTTAGCAGGAAGTGTGAATTTAAAGGATTTGGGATAAATGGCGAGAACTAGAAAGTTTTACTTTATGACGATGATATTATCTTATTTGTTAGGGATCCGCAAAAAGCAGTTCGGGTATAAACCCACACACCGTATACACAGCAGATACGCAGCAAATACGCAGCAGATTTGTTGGTACAGATTTGATGCTGTGTTCAGTTATTTAGATCTAATCTGCTGCGTATTTGCTGCGTGTTTGCTGCGTATTTGCTGCGTATCGCAGCAGTAAATACGCTTCTTATACGGTGTGTGGGTTTATACCCTTCCAGTAATTATTCAGACCATAGAGAAGTTTGGGGAATTATCAGGCCTCCAGATTAACTGGCAGAAATACACTCTATTACTCCTGGATAAGGGCCAGGTATCACTGGGAGATAGACTGCAGGTTAAAGAATGTAAGGAGAACATAGAATACCTGGGGATACGCATTTTGGGGGATATTAAAGATTATGCCAGATTGAATATGGACTCTGCCGTAGACAGGGTTAAGAGGAAAGTGGTTATTTGCAGGTCTCTTCCCCTGTCTATGGCAGATAGGTTCGCCCTTATTAAGATTGTGATATTAGCGCAAATTCTATATTTCCTTAGGGCCTCACCGATTCATATAATGGACAAATACTTCCTAAGGATCTGGAAAGGATCCTTAATCAGCTTATATGGGGGAGGAAAAGGGTAAGATTGAAGCAGCACTTTTTCTGTCTCCCGGAAGGTAAAGGGGGGGGTTGCCTTCCTAAATTTTAGAATTTATTTTGTTGTATTGCAACTTGCTAAACTGAAAGGCCTAACTAATACAGAATTGGGAAGCCAAATAATTAAGGATGTAGGGGGTATGGGAAATAATCTTTCCACGGTATTGGATGGTGGGTTATTTAGTTTGGGAGAGTGCCCATCACACAGGTTATTTCATAAAATTTGGTCACAATTTAGAAAGAAAATTGGGATCACAAGTAGTTTGGAAGGTACACCGATATGGAATAGCCCACATTTTAAAGAAGTATATAAAATCCGTGATTATAAGTGTTGGGAAAAGAAAGGGGTGTGTAATATATCACATATGTTTGTAGATGGGGAACTGGTTCTTTTTGAGGCACTTCAAAGGAGGTTTTCTCTTCACGAGGGATTTAGATTTAGATATTTACAGGTTAGACATGCAGTTGATAAAACCACTGAAAAGGAAAGATTTCATGTAGAGTCACATGATTTGTTTTACCACTTATTGAAGATACAAGTTAAAAGTAGAACACTTACGATTGTATATAAGCACCTAATGCACTTAACAGCAATAAAATCTAGACCGAGGGCCAACAAGTATTGGAGGGAAACTCTGGATTTTCATTTTGACGAGGATTGGGGACAGATCTATGAGAATATAGTTTCAGCCTCCAATAATAGAAATCACAGATTGATACAACTGAAAATTTTGTATGATCTTTATTATACGCCAAAGAAATTAAATAAATTTGTTGGGAATGACTAAGAAAAAGTGTCTGAAATGTGATAGTGAGGAGGCAGACGTATGTCATATGTTATGGAGCTGCCCAATGGTTAGTAAGTATTGGTCTGAACTGGTGGATAGAATACATAATAGAACGGGCATTTCCCTTCAACTCACCCCTGATCTACTTATTTTGGGTAATATACCGGCTGGTACCAAGAGTAGGATTACTATAAGTAAAGTTCTGTTATTAGGACAAATAGTAATCACGCAAAGCTGGCTTATGAGGGACAGCCCCCCTATAAAAAAGTGGGAAAGTATGGTCTCTAGGATTAAGAGATATGAGATCCTTTATTTTAGGAATACCCCTAAGGATGAAAAAGTTAAAACCCAATGGAAGGTGTGAAACTCTGGAGATTGATTAGATCATGACTTTTTTTTTTGGAGGGGGGGGGGGGGTGTCTACTGTCTGGGTCGGGGGAGGGTCAGGTTTACATGGTTTATGTATGAGTTGACTTAGCGGTACAATGTTTACAGTGTGTGTAATGTGCAATAATCTGTGTGTTGGTTTGTAACCACTTGGATTTGTTGGATTTTGTATACAATTGTGTTGACTGCTTCTGATTTTACTATTTAAAACTAATAAAAATCATTTGAAGGGAAAAAAAAGGGGGTTACCACGATTGCGCAAATAGTTTGAGGCCATTTGAGGAATATGGTGTGGATGATGCACAAATGATATGTTTTTTGCAGTTAAAGGATGCATATAATAATACACAAAATAAGGAGGTGTGGGATATTAATTCGCCAAATTTTTAAAATTTCCTTTTGTTAGATATGCACAGCAAGAAACTCATGACTGGGATTTATAAAAAAAATTACTTAGGGAAAGAGGTAGTATACACCTGAATAGGATAAAGGAAAAATGGGAGGGATATTTTGGGGTTATTTTGGAAGAGAGATGGAATAAGATTGTGGGGAATGTACGCCGAATATCTCAGAATGTAATGCATAAGGTCATACAGTTAAAGTTTCTTTACCACTTGTACATGTCCCCATTAAGGTTGCACCAAAACAATTGCAGGGAAAATACTAACTGTCCCAGATGTGGAAGAGAAGAAGCGGATTTTTTCCATATGAGTTGGTCATGCCCAGGGGTGTTTTATTTTTGGGAATTATTGAGATTATTTATACAAGAGACGCTGGAAATGAATTTGGAAGGGAATGAAGTAGAGATGGTACTGGGGGGGGGGGGATATGAGGAGGATGGAATATCTGAATCTGGCTAATAAGCTGTATGCAATAGGCAAAGTGCTGATCGCAAGGAAATGGTTCGCTAAAGAGGCACCAGATCTGAGGGAATGGAAGGGATTGGTGGGGAAGATTAAGTATTATGAGGAATGCATAGCAAAGAAGCAGTCTGCTAAAGCACTATTAAAACATAATAAGCTTTGGGCCTATTGGAAAGAGAATAATTAGATATAGAAGGGGATGTGTTTGATTTTAGGATTTTAGTGATGAGCGAGTACTAAAATGCTCGGGTGCTCGTTACTCGAGCCGAGTATTTCCTGATACTCGAGTGCTCGTTTCGAGTAACAAACCCCATTGAAGTCAATGGGAGACTCAAGCATTTTTTGAGGGGACCCAAGTTCGGTAGAGGGAAGGTCGTGTGAAAACCTGTCAACCTCAGAAATTGATGGAAACACAACAGAAATGGACAGGAAACAGCAGGGGCAGAATGTATGCATGCCTCTGAGGCTGCCTAATGCCAACATTATGCCTAATTCTGTGCAACAGCCTGGTTAAAACAAAGGTAGGCGTAGGGATCACCCAAAAACTCAGCCTGACACAGCATGGCATTGAGAACACAGGGAACCATTAAAACAGAGGTAGCTTATCATGAGCCACCCAAAAATTCAGCCTGACACAGCATAGCGGTGAGGACAGAGTGAACAAGGTAGAAGCGGTAGCCAGTCAGCCTTCCAAAAATTATACCAGACCTAGCATGGCAGTGAGCTCACAGAGAACCATTAAAAGTGAGTGAGGAAGAAAGTAAGTGAGCCTCCCCAAAATTAGGCCAAACACTGCATGGCGTTGAGCACACACAGAACTGCCGGGATCAGCAGTAGCCAACATGGAGGCCAGGCAGGAGCAACAGTAACCAACATGGAGGCAAGGCAGGAGCAACAGTAACCAACATGGAGGCCAGGCAGGAGCAACAGTAGTTAACATGGAGGCCAGGCAGGATCAGCAGTAGCCATCATGGAGGCAAGGGCAGGCACACCAGTAGTCAGCAGTAGTGAACATGGATGCCAGTTAAGGCCCAGCAGTACCCAACATGGAGGCAAGGGCAGGCACCACAGTAGTCAGCAGTAGTCAACATGGATGCCAGTAAAGGCCCAGCAGTAGTCAACATGGATGCCAGTTAAGGCCCAGCAGTAGTCAACATGGATGCCAGTTAAGGCCCAGCAGTAGTCAAAATGAATGCCAGTTAAGGCCCAGCAGTAGTCTACATGGATGCCAGTTAAGACCCAGCAGTAGCCAACATGGAGGCAAGGGCAGGCACAACAGTAATCAATATGGATGCCAGTAAAGGCCCAGCAGTAGTCTACATGGATGCCAGTTAAGGCCCAGCAGTAGCCAACATGGAGGCAAGGGCAGGCACCACAGTAGTCATCAGTAGTCAACATGGATGCCAGTAAAGGCCCAGCAGTAGTCTACATGGAGGCAAGGGCAGGCACAACAGTAGTCAACATGGATGCCAGTAAAGGCCCAGCAGTAGCCAACAGTAGCCCAACAGTAGCCCAACATGGAGGCAAGGGCAGGCACACCAGTAGTCAGCAGTAGTCAACATGGATGCCAGTTAAGGCCCAGCAGTACCCAACATGGAGGCAAGGGCAGGCACCACAGTAGTCATCAGTAGTCAACATGGATGCCAGTAAAGGCCCAGCAGTAGTCTACATGGAGGCAAGGGCAGGCACAACAGTAGTCAACATGGATGCCAGTAAAGGCCCAGCAGTAGCCAACAGTAGCCCAACAGTAGCCCAACATGGAGGCAAGGGCAGGCACACCAGTAGTCAGCAGTAGTCAACATGGATGCCAGTAAAGGCCCAGCAGTACCCAACATGGAGGCAAGGGCAGGCACCACAGTAGTCAGCAGTAGTCAACATGGATGCCAGTAAAGGCCCAGCAGTAGTCAACATGGATGCCAGTTAAGGCCCAACAGTAGTCAACATGGATGCCAGTTAAGGCCCAGCAGTAGTCAACATGTATGCCAGTTAAGGCCCAGCAGTAGTCAAAATGAATGCCAGTTAAGGCGCAGCAGTAGTGTACATGGATGACAGTTAAGGCCCAGCAGTAGCCAACATGGAGGCAAGGGCAGGCACAACAGTAGTCAGCAGTAGTCAACATGGATGCCAGTAAAGGCCCAGCATTAGTCAACATGGATGCCAGTTAAGGCCCAACAGTAGTCAACATGGGTGCCAGTTAAGGCCCAGCAGAAGTCAAAATGAATGCCAGTTAAGGCCCAGCAGTAGTCTACATGGATGCCAGTTAAGGCCCAGCAGTAGCCAACATGGAGGAAAGGGCAGGCACACCAGTAGTCAGCAGTAGTCAACATGGATGCCAGTTAAGGCCCAGCAGTAGCCAACATGGAGGCAAGGGCAGGCACCACAGTAGTCAGCAGTAGTCTACATGGAGGCAAGGGCAGGCACAACAGTAGTCAACATGGATGCCACTAAAGGCCCAGCAGTAGCCAACAGTAGCCCAACAGTAGCCCAACATGGAGGCAAGGGCAGGCACACCAGTAATCAGCAGTAGTCAACATGGATGCCAGTTAAGGCCCAGCAGTAGCCAGCATGGAGGCAAGGGCAGGCACAACAGTAGTCAACATGGATGCCAGTAAAGGCCCAGCAGTAGCCAACATGGAGGCAAGGGCAGCAAGGTGGCTCAGTGGTTAGCACTGTAGATTTGCAGCGCTGGAGTCCTGGGTTCAAAGATGACCAAGGACAACATATGCAAAAATTTGTATGTTTTCTCCATGTTTGCGTGGGTTTCCTCCAGGTACTCCACTTTACTCCCACACCCAAAAACATACAGATAGGTGCGGAATCTGTGTGCGCTATACAAATAATAAAAATAAAAAAAAAACAAGGGCAGACAGAGCAGTAGTCAACATGGATGCCAGTTAAGGCCCAGCAGTAGTCAACATGGATGCCAGTTAAGGCCCAGCAGTAGCCAACATAGAAGCAATGGCAGGCACACCAGTAGTCAACATGGATGCCAGTTAAGGCCAAGCAGTGGCCAACATGGAGGCAAGGGCAGGCACACCAGTAGTCAGCAGTAGTCAAAATGGATGCCAGTTGACTTGCGGAAATGAGCACAGATGCGGTGCACCTTGTTGAGGAAGTCAGCCACCAGGTTTCGCCCCTTGTCACACGCAACCAAGCTTACTGCTAATTACACACGAACCCGGGTGCTGACAGCTAACTGGCTAGGCCAGCTGTCAGTAACCATCAAGGGTACACCTGATGCCTCTCGACCGGGGGTGGTGAGGACCCGGCCACAGCTAGACCAAAAAAACTAAAATGAAAAAGGTGGCTAGTTGGCGGGGGCGCGATCGGTGGCCCCCGTCAACCAGTCCCGCTCCTTCGCAGACGTAGTGTGACGTCGTAGCATGGCAGTGAGTACACAGAGAACAATACAGTCTGCTTAAGAGGCCACAGAATTTGATCGAATACACTTTCAATCCTTTAAAGAGTCCCTAAGAGACGGCAAGTGCGGTAGCCTGTGTATTACAAGACCTGGTCAATCCTGCCTTCAAAAATGCTACTACAACATCCAAGAAAGGAAAGAAGCTACTGGTAAAAGGCCTGGTCAATCCTGCCTTCGAAACGGCTAAAACATCCAAGGAAGGTAGAAGGTGCTGTTCAGCAGTTTGAGCGCCGCCTGTTGGCGCTTACCCACGGCAGTGCTGCTGCACCTAAAACTAAAATAGCCGGATTATGGATAGATTTAGCCTCACACCCTCATGCAGTTGTGCATGAGAGGCATCTCTTTGGAGGTAGGGACTAAGAATAACAATACAGTCTTCTTAAGAGGCCCCGAGCTAAAAAATGAAATGACGGCAGAAAACCCCCGCAAGTTGACATCCACAGATTATATGGTTTAAAATGCATAACACAAGGATGCTAAATTAGGATCCACCATTATCACTGTCTGTTCCTTTGAACAGTGGCATGTATCTTGGAGATACAATAGATGACCAGACAGCCCTGCAAAATTGCACTTGAATTGAAGTCGATTTGATTTTAAATTGAATGTTAGAAAAAAAAAAAAAAAACATAAAGTGGCTATTACCAGCCTTTAGATGAGGCAGGCGTGGAACCTCACAAAAATTAGGCCTGACACAGTAGAGTAAAAGTAAAAAAAATAAAATAAAATAGCTGATTGGTTGGCGGGGGCGCGATCGGCAGGCAACCAGTGCCGCTCCTCTGCAGATGTAGGTGTGACGTTAGAGCATGGCAGTGAGGACACAGAAAACAACGAGGCAAGTGCAGGCACACCAGTAGTCTACATGAATGCCAGTTAAGGCCTAGCAACAACGAGGCAAGGGCAGGCACACCAGTAGTCTACATGGATGCCAGTTAAGGCCTAGCAACAACGAGGCAAGGGCAGGCACACCAGTAGTCTACATGGATGCCAGTAAAAGGCCCAGCAACAACGAGGCAAGGGCAGGCACACCAGTAGTCTACATGGATGCCAGTTAAGGCCCAACAACAACGAGGCAAGGACACGCACACCAGTAGTCTACATGGATGTCAGTTAAGGCCCAGCAACAACGAGGCAAGGGCAGACACACCAGTAGTCTACATGGATGCCAGTTAAGGCCTAGCAACAACGAGGCAAGGGCAGGCACACCAGTAGTCTACATGGATGCCAGTAAAAGGCCCAGCAACAACGAGGCAAGGGCAGGCACACCAGTAGTCTACATGGATGCCAGTTAAGGCCCAGCAACAACAAGGCAAGGACACGCACACCAGTAGTCTACATGGATGTCAGTTAAGGCCCAGCAACAACGAGGCAAGGGCAGACACACCAGTAGTCTACATGGATGCCAGTTAAGGCCCGGCAACAACGAGGCAAGGGCAGGCACACCAGTAGTCTACATGGATGCCAGTTAAGGCCCAGCAACAACGAGGCAAGGGCAGGCACACCAATAGTCTACATGGATGCCAGTTAAGGCCCAGCAGTAGCCAACAAGTAGCCTTCTACCCCCAGCACCCTTTCGATTTTCAATTTGACTGCAGCAGTTGGGAAACATTCCCTGCATAATGTAACTACTCACGTCTACCCCCGCCACCACCCTTTCGATTTTCAATTTGACTGAATTCCCTGCATAATGTGACTCACCACCTCTCCCCCCCACCGCTGTTTTGATTTTGAATTTGACTTTGATCCTTGAGGATCTGGCAATTGTCTCATGCAAAGGGATAATCACTTGAGGGGTAGTGTACTACAAATGCCAGCAATACAGTGTAGTACCCACTAGTTTAGGGGGGCTGTACGGTACAATCTGGTAGTGGCTGGACCTAGACACACGCTGGGATACCCCCTTACAATGAGCAGTGAAGTTTTATGCAGCTGTACTACTAATCCCAGCAATACAGCGTAGTACCTACTAGTTTAGGGGGACTGTACGGTACAATCTGGTATTGGCCGGAACGATACACACTCTCTGTCACCCCTTTACAATGAGTAGTGAAGTTCTATACAGGATGTACTACAAATTCCAGCAATACAGTGTAGTACACACTAGTTTAGGGGGTGCTTGACGGTGCTATCTGGTATGGGCACCAACTGTATACACTTTCTGTCACCCCAACACAATGAGCAGTGAAGTTCTATGCAGGAAGCACTACAAATCCCAGCAACACAGTGTAGTACACACTAGTATAGGGGGTGCTATCTGGTATGGGCACCAACTGTACACACATCTTCTGTCACCCCTATACAATGAGCAGTAAAGTTCTATGCAGGATGCACTACAAATCCCAGCAATAAAGTGCAGTACACACTAGTTTAGGGGGGGCTTGACGGTGCTATCTGGTATCGGCAACAACTGTACACATTTTGTCACCCCAATGCAATAAGCAGTGAAGTAAGTTCTATGCAGGATGCACTACGTATCCCAGCTATACAGTGCAGTACACACTAGTTTAGGGGGGGCTTGACGGTGCTATCTGGTATGGGCAACAACTGTACACACTTTGTCACCCCAATACAATGAGCAGTGAAGTAAGTTCTATGCAGGATGCACTACGTATCCCAGCTATACAGTGCAGTACACACTAGTTTAGGGGGGGCTTGACGGTGCTATCTGGTATGGGCAACAACTGTAAACACTTTGTCACCCCAATACAATGAGCAGTGAAGTAAGTTCTATGCAGGATGCACTACATAACCCAGCTATACAGTGCAGTACACACTAGTTTAGGGGGGGCTTGACGGTGCTATCTGGTATGGGCAACAACTGTACACACTTTCTGTCTCCCCAATACAATGAGCAGTCAAGTAAGTTCTATGCACTACAACTACCAGCTATACAGTGCAATACACACTAGATTAGGTGGTGCTATCTGGTATGGGCAACAACTGTACACACGCTTTATCACCCCAATACAATACGAGCAGTGAAGTAAGTTCTATGTGAGATGCACTACAACTCCCAGCTAAACAGTGCAGTACACCAGGACCACTAGCCCCAAAATCAAAAAGGAGTACACTGAGCACTTCTTAGGGGTGTGTATGCAACACCTAATGTCCCCTTTCTGTCAGCAGCCGGTCACCACAGTGTGCTGGTTAAATCGCGGTAGCAGCACTGCAACTCCCAGCCAGCAGTCTGTAGTAATAGTATTAATAAAAGCTGTTAAGCCCTGAAAAGGGCTGTTTGTTTATATTGCTAGTATATACCCTGCCTACTGGAACGCTAAATCCTTCACTGACACTCTCCCTGACCAGCAGCAGCTCTGTCCCTGATCTCTCACAGCATGCGTCTGAAGCAAGCACTGCCGGCGCCGAATTTTATATGGCAGGGTCATCTGATCAGACCAACCAATCGCTGCTATCAACATGTATGGGTCCCACGTCATCGCAGGATGCACCAAAGAGTCTCCTGCATGTTTATTGGCTGAGAAAAAGAGCGCAAACTTACAGGAAACGGATGATGAGATTTCCTCGAGTATCGCGAGATGAGCACGTTCGCTCAGATTTTATGGTTTGGGTGTTTTTTTTTCCCCCTTCTCTTCTTTCTTTCCACTGTCACCTCAGGGGTGGGGGGGAGGGAGGGTAAGGGGTTTAAAAGTTTATATAGTCTGTAATGTATTATGATTGAAAATGTAATTAATTCGGGATATGAAAATAAAAGATTTATAAATAAATTTAAAAAAGTCTTCATCCCATTTACAGACTGTGCTGTCAATGGCTCGAAAGCTGTGTAATCATTTCAGCCATTCAAGTCGCTCTCACCACATCCTCCTCGAACTGCAGCGGAGGAATGGTCTTCCCAACCATCGTCTCATTTGCGATGTAGCCACACGGTGGTTCTCCACCCTCCACATGCTGGACCAGCTCTATGAGCAGAGGAAGGCCTTGACTGATTTCCTCTTAATGCAAGCGGACACGGCGACCCCCCTGTGTAACCTGGAACTTGGGCAGTGGCAGCTCATGCGTGACACCTGCCGCTTGCTACGACCCTTTGAGGAGGCCACCTTTCTGGTCAGTGGGCAAGACACAGGACTGAGCGCCATCATACCCATGCTTCATGTACTGGAGCTGATGCTGATGCAACTCAGTGGTGAGGGGGAAGAGGTCTTGCCACTGACGCAGCCAGGGTCGTTGGAGGAAAGCTTGGCCGAAGAGAAGGGAGAGGAATTTGAGGAGAAGGAGGAGGAGGAGGACCTGAACGCACAGGAACTCTTAGAGGAGACAGGTGGAGGAGAAGGAGATGAGCCTTCCTGCCAGACCAGATGGGGGCCAGAGGAGGATATGCAGGGCTATGAGGAGGATGAGGAGGATGGAGGCAGTACCCATTGGCAGTATGCTGTGGAGACGGAGGCGGGATCTCCTACCACTCCCTGGTGGAAATGGCTAAGCGCTGTTGATATGCTTTCGGGACGACCCACGCTTGCAACGGATTCGTCAATGGGACTTGTTCTGGCTTGCCACACTACTGGACCCACGTTATGGCAACAAGCTGTGTGAATTCATTCACCCTTCCCTACGGGAGGAAAAAAAATAATTATTATAGAGAGGAGCTGGGTGCACAGTTAGTGGCAGCCTTTGGAACACGACGCTCTCATTCACGCCATTCCCACCAGGGCCACACCAGCAGCGCTGCCTCCTCCACATCCTCCTCTAGCAGCTTGGGTGGCATGAGCAGCGGCACCATTCTGAGCCTGATATCCATGATGCACGCTTTCATGCAGCCACAGGCCGGGGTAACAGGAGAACCTGCACAGCAGCATGACATGGCGGCACGCCTCAAACAGCAAGTCCAGGTGTTTTTGGACTCTACGTTGCCACTTAACGTCCCTGAACCCCTGGACTACTGAGTGGGAAAATTAGATGTCTGGCCACAACTCGCTGAATTTGCTTTGGACATACTCTCCTGTCCGGCCAGCAGTGTGTCATCCGAGCGAGTTTTCAGCGCAGCGGGTCATATTGTCAGTCCCAGGAGAACCAGATTGTCCTGTGATACTGTGTAACGTCTGACTTTCATCAAAATGAACGTCACATGGATAGATAAGGACTTTGTGACACCTGCTCCTGATACCACAGAGTAGAATTTGGTCCTGTTGTCAACAAGATGTAGGACCTTTTCTGCTTCTATTATGGCCTATATGTGAACAAGACCTTACTGGTCATTCCACCATTACTACTGTGGCTGCTGCTTCCCTGCTACCTCTCGCCTGTCCATGGACCTTATTATTCTGCTTCCGCTGCTCATGTCACCCCATTACAACTGTTACTCCTGCCCTGGCCTCCATGTTGGCTAATGCCGCTCCTGGCCGCCATATAGGCTACTGCTGGGCCTTCACTGGCCTCCATGTTGGCTACTGCCGCTCCTGCCCTGGCTTCCATGTTGGCTACTGCCGCTTTTGCCCTGGCCTCCATATAGGCTACTGCTGGGCCTTCACTGGCCTCCATGTTGACTACTGCTGCTCCTGCCCTGGCCTTCATGTTGGCTACTGCCGCTCCTGCCCTGGCCTCCATGTCGGCTACTGCCGCTCCTGCCCTGGCCTACATGTTGGCTACTGCCGCTCCTGCCCTGGCCTCCATGTCGGCTAGTGCCGCTTCCGCCCTGCCCTTCATATAGGCTACTGCTGGGCCTTCACTGGCTTCCATGTCGACTACTGCCGCTCCTGCCCTGGCCTCTATGTTGGCTACTGCCGCTCCTGCCCTGGCCTCCATGTTGGCTACTGTTGCTCCTGCCTGGCCTCCATGTTGGCTACTGTTGCTCCTGCCTGGCCTCAATGTTAACTACTGTTGCTCCTGCCCTTGGCTCCATGTTGACTACTGCTGTGCCTGCCCTTGCCTCCTTGTTGGCTACTGCTGGGCCTTAACTGGCATCCATGTTGACTACTGCTGTGCCTGCCCTTGCCTCCATGTTGGCTACTGCTGCTCCTGCCTGGCCTCCATGTTGACTACTGGTGTGCCTGCCCTTGCCTTGTTGTTGGCTACTGCTGGGCCTTCACTGTCATTCATGTTGATTACTGGTGTGCCTGCCCTTGCCTCCATGTTGCCTACTGCTGCTCCTGCCTGGCCTCCATGTTGACTACTGGTGTGCCTGCCCGTGCCTCCATGTTGGCTACTGCTAATCCTGCCTGGCCTTCATGTTGACTACTGTTGCTGGTGCCTGGCCTCCATGTTGACTACTGCTGCTCCTTCGCTGCATTTGTGACCTTTTTTCTGCATAGACCCAGGAATGGTGAATTTCCTGCATAGACCCTGTAATGGTGAATATTGAAGTCTAAAAAAATAAATTGACTTTGAGATATCGAAAAGATAATGATGTTACTGACATGTAGAGCCCTAAATTCAACCAAATACCCTACCCCCGTATCATATAGATGCTTTAAACTATGAAATCCGAAGAAATCCGAAAGTCGGTCGAACCGAACTTTCCGAAAAAATCCGGAAGTCCAGTTGGAACAAACTTTTAAAAAATTCGCTCATCTCTAGCCGTCACATCAGTACGCAATGACAACAAAGTTAAATGTATGGTATAAAAACGGATACAAGTTATTTTAAGCCATTTCACAAAAATAATACAACTAAAAAACTGTACATTAGGGCACCAGGTATACACACAAATATACATCAAATAAATATAAAGTAGAAGAAGTTGTAAAGACAATGGAGCTGTTTTGCTGTGAAATAACATCCAGACTGCGATTAGGACACATTGTGGCTGTAGGCAGAGTTATATATAAACATGGTGGCACAGCTCTTTAAATGATGAAACAATCTACCTGCTTTTAGGGTCCTGTTACCCCAGGGTGCAACACTGCTCACAAAAACTGCATGTTAGAAAAACACGGCCACTATCTTCCAGAAATAGCAACACTCTTGTCACCAGTTTGGGTTTGGTTTCGCAGCTCAGTTCCATTGAAGTGATTACTCTACCACACAAAGCCTGGGGGCAGGGGTGGTGTTTTTCCTTAAAGGGAAACAATCAGCATGATTGTGCCTATATGGTTCCCAGCAGCACAGTATAGATCATGGGTCTCCAAACTGCGGCCCTCCAGCTGTTGCGAAACCACAACTCCCATCATGCCTGGACAGTTAAAGCTTTGGATTTGGCTGGCCAGGCATGATGGGAAATGTCTTTTTGCAACAGCTGGAGGGCCGCAGTTTGGAGACCCATGGTATAGATTTACTGTGAAGCTCGCACAAGGTGTGGATGATGTTGAGAGAGAAAGTATAACAGCACTCTTAAGGCCCTATTACACGAAATGATTATTGGCCGTATTCAGCCGATAATCGTCTTATGTAATGGAAGACAACGATCAGCCGACATAAATAATGTCGGCTGATCGTTGCGGTCGTTTGTCTTTCAACAAGTTGAAAGACAAAGACCAGGACAGAAACGATCTGCTGCCTACACTCTATGGAATAGGAGCCGAGACAGCAGACCACGCTATCCTCTATGGACTGCCCGGACAATCAAGGGATCACCCAGGCAGCCCCCCCCCCCCCCCCCCCCCCCCCCCCCCCCCCCCCCCCAGCAGCTCCTTGCGGCCTTCTGGCTCTCACCCGCTTGCCGCTGACACACGTAATAGCGGCGGAAGCAAGAGGAGAATGGGGAGCAAACAAGCGCTGACATTGCTCATTTGCTCCTCAACATGGCCCCGTGTAATAGGGGCCTTACACGCAGTGCTATCCACCATGGCTACAGCTTGCGAGAAGGACCTATTCTTTCACCAGATTTAAACAGTGGCATATCCAGGTGCAGCCAACAATTTTCTGTGAATTGCAAATGCTAGCCGTGACCATGCCTTGGCCAGTAGCACTGTGTCCATGAGTGTCCTAAGCACAAGTGGTTTGCACGATTTTGTATGAGAAACCTTGTGCTGCCATGGCCTATCATGGTATGGCCACTTGTGTGGCTTCACCCTAGATAGATACTCCTCCTCCTCCTCCTTCTTGCAGTTTACATAGGGCGACAACTCCATTTCGGGCCGTTATTCTGCCAGCAGCCAATAGCGTTCTTCACGGTTCAGGCCAGAAAACCACTACTGTAGCAATGAGTCAATTACGGCTTCTGGTTTTGATGAACGCTTCCTGAAAAGAAGAAAAGAGGATATACTTTGATTATTTTTGATAAAATCTGATAATATCAGTATAAAATGGATGGATATCACTTCTTTACATTGTAATTCTGAATGTAACACCTACATGTTGTATACATTTTCAGAACGTTAGTGTAAATAATAGGAGACCTGCGGGAAGGAATTTATAAAAGGCTACTAGGTTTTTACATTTTTTTTTTTTTTTTTTAAATATAATGTGAAAAAAAACCCAAAACACAGCACCTCTTACACCACATACAGATTGAACGTTCAGAAGCAGTTGGCTGTGTAAAGTTGGCACTGGGTTAACTTCAATGGCAGTTGGGCTGCAGTAACCAGACTACACAATGGACGGTGCCAACTGTCTACAGCTGTTTATTTTATGGGCTGCCAGGTGTTGGCAGACACTGACAGGTTAATGTGTTTTTCCCACTAAATGTAATAGAATACAATTGTTTTTTGGGCAATTTTTTAGGGCCCAATTACAGTACCAGGAAAGGCCAGAGATTTGTAATTTACTTCTATTTAAACGCAAAATTTTTTTTTTTTTTTTTTTTTTTTATATTTAATGTTTGTTTTTGGGTGTGGGAGGAAACCGGAGTACCCGGAGGAAACCCACGCAAACACGGAGAGAACATAGAAACTCTTTGCAGATGTTGCCCTTAGTGGGATTTGAACCCAGGACCCCAGAGCTGCAAGGCTGCTGTGCTAACCACTGACCCACCGTGCTGCCTCAAGTCTTCTAGTACTTATAATCTTTATCAGCTGCTGTATGTCCTGCAGGAAGTGGTGTATTCTTTTCAGTCTGACACAGTGCTCTCTGCTGCCACCTCTGTCCCTGAATAGAACTGTCAAATGCAGGAAAGGTTTTCTATGGTGATTTACTAGTCTGGAAAGTTCCTGTCACGGACAGAGTTGGCAGCAGAGAGAAATGTGTCAGACTGGAAAGAATACACCACTTCCTGCAGGACATACAGCAGCTACCAAGTACTGGAAGACTTGACATTTTTAAATAGAAGTCATTTTCAATTCCACTGGTGGTAAAAAGATATACAGATTTGTAAACATTTTTTTCTCTGGAGTATCCCTTTAATTACTGTAGTGTCTTAGCCTTTCCAATTTAACAACAATGACCCATAACACCAGTTGTCTTGGCCACTAAACCTTTCACAGATACATGTATACATATAGAAACACTAAAGTTAAACGTGCTGTAGTGCAGGAACTGTGAGACTACATCAGAGATTTCTAGCAATGGAAATCACAGACTGGCCTGGGTGTGAATCACTTTACTTTAATATAAAAATTTCTGTGCTTTTAAGATAAATGTTTTCTCCACGTGGTTTTACCAAACAAAGTCTAAACAGAAGCACTGCAACCAGTATAACAAATCCCCTGGGGATTCCGGCATCACATTATATTTATAACCTATTATACATATAACCTGCTTGAGTTGAGTGAGATGAAACGCTGCCATCTGGGGTGAATATGGGTGAACAAACAAAAACGGAAACTGGTGGCAATGTTTTTTATTCCTTGGAGACAGTCATCCATTTATTGAACTCCATGGGGGAGATTTATCAAAGGGGTGTAAGTAGAATTGTCTCAGTTGCCCCTAGCAACCAATCAGATTTCACCTTTCATTTTCCAAAGAGTCTGTGAGGAATGAAAGGTGGAATCTGATTGGTTGCTAGGGGCAACTGAGCCAGTTTCACTTTCCACCATGTTTGATAAATCTCTCCCTATGTGTTTCTCAAGGAAACAAGCCTGGTACAGTATGATTCCCTATAACATGAAGAAGTTTGACCAGAGGTATATGGTTTACAAGCTGATGGCACAGGGCACTGAAGTGCAGAGCAGGATGATAACTGAGCAGTTCTAACGTTACCTGATATTCCTGTGGAATAAAATTATCAATGATGATCATCTGAAGCCGGAGCTCACGACTCAGCTGCCTGATATTCTCCAATAACCCCTGGATTTATCTTTGGTGTTCTTGTTGTAGGTCGGCCATCTATAAAAAGTGAAGGGTAGCACAGTTCATTATTTGTAGGAAACCTTTAACCCTTTCTGGACCAGGCTAATTTTCGGTTTTGCACTTCCGTTTTTTTCCTCCTTGTGCTTAAAAGGCCATAGTGCTTGCATTTTTACACCTACAGACCCACATGAGCCCTTATTTTTTGCGTCACTAATTGTACTTTGCAATGGCAGACTTAATTTTTGCAAAAAATATGCAGCGAAACCAGAAAAAAAATTATATGCACGGTGAAATAGAAAAAAAACCTCAATTCTTTTTCTTGGGGGGGGGGGCTTCCTTTTTACAACATGTATCCTATGGAAAAACTGACATGTTTTATATGTTCCTCAAGTCAGTGCGTTTAAAATGATATTTAACATGTATAACTTTTATATTATCTGATGGCTTGTAAAAAATTCTAATAATTGTTAACAAATATATGTTCCTTAAAATCACTCTATTTCCATGCTTATAACGCTTTTATCCTTTGGTTTATGGGGCTGTGTGAGGTGTCATTTTTTGCACCATGATGTGTACTTTCTATCGGTACCTTGATTGCGCATATGAAACTTTTTGATCGCTTTTATTACAATTTTTCTGGATTTGATGCAACCAAAAATGCCCAATTTTGCACTATGGGATCTTTTCACGCCTACGCGGTTTACAGTACGTGATCAGGAATGTGATAAATTAATATTTTAAGCGATTACGCACGCGGCGACAGCAAACATGTTTATTTATTTATTTTTATTTATAACCTGGAAAAAAGGGTGGTGATCCAAACTTTTATTAGGGGAGGAGGCATTTTATTAATAACACTTTTTTTTTTACCCATATACTAGAAGCTCCCTGGGGGACTTCTAGCATAAGCTTACTGATCTTTCATTGAGATCTATGCAGTATAATTATACAGCATAGATCGATGAGATCAGTTTTCTATTGCTTTAGAATGCAATAGAATGTCGAGCTGGGATCAGTGCCATTACGGCGCAGACCCCGGCCGGTGCCGCATGCAAGGATCCACACCACTAGACATCAGAGAAGGCTAAAATAAAGTATTCAAATGCAGCTGTCAACTTTGACAGCTGCATCTGAATACTTAATTAGTGGGCACGGCGATCGGACTGTGCCTGCTAATAGCCGCGGTCCCGGGCTACATGCCGAACACGGGACCGTGGGGGTTAAGAGTGGGGTCGCCGTATGGTCCCGCTCTAAACTCCCCCACCCGCGTGAGGACGTACAGTTACGTCCTCGTATGGGAAGGGGTTAAAACCGTGCAAAGACAACTAAGCCTAAGGCTACAGTCACACGTACATAGGACCAATGTTATTCAATGGCTCTGTTTACACATCCATACGTGAGTACAGGGCCGCGATCTGTGCCGCAAAATAGGATCTTCAAGAGAATGATGTTTGACCTCAGGATCTTGATGGACATGTGTCTTTTTTCAACCATGCTAACTACGAGTATGTGCAAACTGAGGAAATTTACGGAAAAAACAGTCACGGAATCCGCCGATCGCGTTCAATCTTTGGAAAGATGGCGGAATCTGCCCACGCATAGAATGGAGTCTATGACACGGGCGGAGACATGTGCTCCCACCACAGTCAGCGAGCAGCAGATTCCGCAACAGATTTTCTGTCAAATTTCCTCAGTGTGCACGTACCCTACATAAGCAAAATTTTTAACATAAAGACTCTAATTCCTGGGTTTATTCGGTTGCAGAGCAAGCCGAGCTTGCATTCATGACCTAACCCTTCCCAGCCTTCCTCTGGGTAAGTTAGCAACAAACGCCAATGACTGCAGAGCTTGCAAACATCAATGAGAAAACTACTGTACTGGACTCACACAGACCGAGTCCCCTCAATCAATTCTTATAATCAGAGACACCAGAATCTGAAATCTGATGGCAAAGATAAAAACAACTTTGGTTTAAAAATAAAGAAATATCAAGGGAACTATAAAAAAAAATACTGATAGACTGCAAGTGATAAGCAATGACAAAAAACTAAGGTGTTAGAACGAGAAGGTTTCTTGGGAAATGAAAAGTGTGCGTGCTTTTTTATTTTTATTTTTTGACATGATGAAAATTTGGTGCAGATTTTTGGCTGTGATACCAGTAAGCATGTGAATGGGATCTGCATACGCTGTGTGAAGAATGTGGTTCCTATACATAGTTTTTATATTTACTTCTGCCACAAACTGTTTCGTAGTATACAAAGAATTATAAAAAAAAATCCCATTACTTTAGGGAGGAACAAGTATTGCTTAATAGTAAGAAAAGAAAAGAAAAGTTATTGCAGAGCTCTATTACCCATATGGGTGACATGGCTGAGGCCTACTGATTCTGCATGGAGTTTAACCCCTTCACTGCTCAGCATCTTTTCATTTTTGCACATTGTTTTATCTCCTTATGTTTAAAAGTTCATAGCACTTGCATTTTTTCACCTCAAAACCCACACAAGTCCTTTTCGAGACACTAAGGGGGAGATTTATCAAAGAGTGTAAAATTAAGACTGGTGCAAACTACCCACAGCAACCAATCACAGCTCCTGTTTCCTTTCACCAGAGCTGGAAGCTGAGCCGTGATTGGCTGCTGTGGGCAGTTTGCAGCAGTCTAAATTTTAATATTTAGTGTTTTTTTCCGCATTTTATGGGACCAAAAATCTGCGATTTTTTTTTTTTATAAATATATTCTTATTGACTTTTTGCAAATCTAAAGTTTGTAAAAACATGGACAATAACACCGTCCAATACAAAGAGAAAAATACAATTGAACATGTCCAGTTAGTTGTGTTTCCTGGTGAGACATTAACATGGGAATGATGGGACCCCTTCCTGCCCCTCAAACTTCTCCCCGTGAGGGAAAGAACAATTGTATAAATGCAACACAGGATCCAACACCAATCAGTTTCAGAATGTCTGTCTACAGGTCAGCTGACAGGGAGAAGTCTTAGGGCTCGTTCACAGAGAGCAAAAGCAGCTGAATTTCTGCGCTGAATCAGCGCTGAAATTTCAGCCGTTAGAATAGGTACAGAGCTAATTTCCATTGTGTTGAATTGAAATTCTGCTCTGCAGTTCACACGGTGGAATTTCCGGACTGAACTAATCCGCTTTCCGCCAGAAGAATGAACATGTTCATTCTTCCGCTAGCGGAAGCCTATACAAACCAATGGGGCTCTGATTTTCTGTTTCAGCGCGGAATACAAGCGTAATACAAGCGGAAATTACTCGCTGAATCAGCGCGGAAATGGGGGAAAAAAGGGGGGGAGGAGGATTCTAGTATATATTCTGGTATAGTTTAGTTTACTCGCCAAATACTCGCTGAATTTCAGCGCTGAATGCATGCGGATTCAGCGCGGATTCCTCGAGTATTCCGCGCTGAATTTGGCAAGAGCTGATTACGAGCTGAACACTTTCCTAGCGGAATACGCAGGGATTCTGCTTATATTCTGCTCGGAATTCAGCGTCGGTTGATTTCAGGCGGAAATATTTCCTTGCGTAATCCACCCCTTTTGCTCTGTGTGAACGTAGCCTTAAAGAACCCAGTGTGTTTGCCACTACACGTTCTTATCTCTTGCGGCTGATAGTGAGATTATATAAGTGTTTGCCAATGAAGGAAAAACCGCTTCGCTCCCTGAGATTTATGAGTCTATCCCAAAGAGGAGTTTCAGTTGTGAAATTACCATGGGGATATCCGGGACTGCCTCTTCCAGCCAGACCTGGGACAGACATCTCAGGGCCACATGCAGTACTGTATGTATCATTTCGGATTGAAACTACAGTATCCTCCTCATCCGGTGGCCTAAGTTGATGAAAAAGGAAAACCTGCAGCGACTCTGGGACCCTGAACTTCCAATGATAATCCGAGACCACCTGATAATATGAGTGAGCACACTCCCTCACCCCATGCCATAGGTTTGTATGAACTTGTTTACATTTCAGGCATTCAGTCCTCCTATTGGGAAGTCAGGAGAGGGGGAATGTTAAAGCCATAAAGCGTTGTATGGGTTTCCTTCCATCGTTCATTTATCATGTATATTCGTATTAGCTTACACCCCTTAAGTATAGGCTCCTGGATCAGGACATTATTTGTCCACCCTGCCCAGATCGGGAAAAGGCCTTTAGGATCTACTTTAACCCCTTAATGACGCATGACGGGTATACCCGTCATGCGGCAGTTACGGGTAAACAAAGAGGGCTCCCGGCGTGAGTCCTCTCTGCAGCCCGCGGTCCCCAGTTGCTATGTGCAGCCAGGGACCGCGGGTCAAAGATGACAGCTGCATTTTAATAGTGTATGTGGCCCCTGTCCCTGGTGTCTAGTGGGGAATTTCACCCCCTTGATGCGATCGCGGAGGAGAGATCACTTGTATTGAGCCGGCTGGGGCTCAGCGTCGCTTCACCGCTAATCCCGGCTCGGCAAACTATGTATGTGGTCTGCAGCAGACTATTATAATAGAGCCATGATCTGATGGATCATTGCTCTATTATATACACAGCATTGATCTCAATGGGAGATCAGTGCTGTGTATATAGAAGTCCCCCAGGGGGGCTTCTAATTACTGTATGTGAAAATAAAAAAAGGAGTTTATTAATAAATAAAAAAAAACCTCCCCTAATAAAAGTTTAAATCAACCCCCTTTTCCCATTTTATAAATAAATAAAATAAACAAACATGTTTGCTTTTATCGCATGCGTAATCGCCCGAACTATTAAATTATCATATTCCTGATCTCGCACGGTAAACAGAGTAAGCGCCAAAAAATACCAAAGTGCAAAATTGCGCATTTTTGGTTGCATCAAATCCCCAAAAATTGTCATAAAAAGCGATCAAAAAGTTGCATTTGCGCAATCCAGGTACCTGTCAGGACTGGCCGCTAAGACAGACAAGATGGTAGTCACAGAGAGTGCACCCTAAACTAAGCCCCGCCCACTGTCCCTACCTACTTGCCGCAATCCGCCCTAAGATGGCGGCGGGCAACTTGAAGGCGGTCCCTGTACTGGCTAGGTGGGACACAAGGACAAGACAGACAAAACACAATAAAGAATAGTCAACAGTCCGGGTCACAACAATCGGGCAGCAAAAGTACAAAATCCCAATCCTGTAAGCAAAGTCAAAAAACAAGCAATATGGTCAATGGCAGGCAGCTAGCAAGGATGGTCAGAACACAAGGCAGAAGGGGCAAAGTAAGGACAGACTATAGCAGAACCACAAGCAGGCAGAGACAAGCTCAATATCTGGCACTAGAATGAGCCTCAGCAAAACACTTATAGGGAACCAGGAGACAGTTCCTGCCCCCTAATGGACAAGGCTCCTGGTTCCAAACAGAATCACCTGCGGATCAGAACTGGCAGCAGTGTAACTCCTTCATAGCCAGAGCACACAGCAAACGGGTGGGGCTGAACACAATACAAGAAATAGGCCAGTGTTCAGACAGGGTTCAGGTTACTGCACAAACATACAAAAACACTGAATATCAGCGCCATCTCAGGCGCGCAGCACGAGCCAAGGGGCGCACAGAGTTCGGCACAGGCAAATTCATGACAGTACCAATAGAAAGAACACATCATGGCGCAAAAAATGACGCCTCCCAGCCCTATAGTTCAAAGGATAAAAGCGCTATAAGCCTGGGAATAGAGCGATTTTAAGGAACATATATTTGTTAACAATGGTTTGAATTTTTTACAGGCCATCAGATAATATAAAAGTTATACATGTTGCATATTGTTTTAATCGTAATGACTTGAGGAACATATATAAGAAGTCAGTTTTTCCATAGGACACACAGCGTAAAACTTAAGCCCCCCCCCCAAAGAAAAAGAATTGCCTTTGTTTTTTTCAATTTCACTGTGCATATAATTTTTTTCTGGTTTCGCAGCATATTTTATGGAAAAATTCAGCCCGTCATTGCAAATTACAATTAGTGATGCAAACAATAAGGGCTCATGTGGGTCTGTAGGTGTAAAAATGCAAGTGCTACGGCTTTTTAAGCACAAGGAGGAAAAAACGAAAATGCAAAAACGAACGTTAGCCCGGTCCTTAAGGGGTTAAGAAAGATATTATGAAATGCATTATAGAGGGTTAGAGATCGTTGCCTTACGTGGTCCAGTCCCTACGACACCATCCAATGTGTGGTCTCGTGATTTCACCGCCAAGTGCCTTAATCTCGTGGAACAAATCGCGTGTAACTTATTTATACAGAGAAAGTGAGCTGGGGGAAGATTCAACTTAGAGGAAATATCAACTGGAGAAAGCCACTTGGCAGGATTTTGCACCTACACTGTTTTCTGTGTGAGATCAGGAATGCGAAGATGTAATAGTTTGGGCGTTTACACGCGTGGCGATATCGAATATGTTTGTTTTTGTTTTTTTTAAATAAAATGGGAAAAGGGGGGTGATTTAAACTTATTATAGGATGGGAGTTTCTTATTAATAGAAAAAAATATATACAGTGGTACCTTGGTTTAAGAGTAACTTGGTTTAAGAGCATTTTGGTTTAAGAGCTCACAGTTTTTTTTAAATTGTGGCTTGGTTTAAGAGCATTTCTTTGGTTTAAGAGCTCCCTCACCTTCCAAATCATAGCAGATCCAATTCAGGCTGGGGCTTGCATCAGAGGACAGGACTGTGGAGGTAATCTCTTTTTAGCTGTAACCCTTCTCTCCCCGGACAGAGAGTGCTGCTATACTGTGCCCACATACAGTATGTCCTGCTCATTCCTTCATTCTCCCTACAGTCTCTGTCAGCCCTTGTGTTTCCTATCCTCTCCATTACTGTACAGTAACTTATAATATCACATATTCTGCTGTTTCTGAATGTTTGTTTTATCTGTTCTACATGTAATTCAGAATAAGAAATATTCTTGGGGTATGGAACCAATTGTCTGCATTTCTATGATTTCTTACGGGAAAATTTGCTTTGGTTTAAGAGTGATTTGGATTACAAGCACGACTCTGAACAAATTATACTAGTAATCCAAGGCACCACTGGATATGGAGATATATATATATATATTTTTTTTTTACACTAACTTGAAGTCCCACTTGGGGACTGCTATTATAACTGCACTGATCTCTCAGAGATCGAAGCATTACATATGTCCTGCATTTTTCCATGAGGTCAGTGCTTGATTACTATGGACTGTTGGAGCCCATACTAATCAAGTGCCGAGCCGGGAACAGTGTCATTGCAGCGCAGAGCCCCTACCCGGCTGGAAGCAGGGATTGCTCCTCTGCGATTGCATGATGGGGGAGTGATCCCACCACAGATGGAGTTTTTAAGCCATTTGAATGCCATGGTCAGTTGTACAGCCGCATTTAAATGGTTAATTAGCCTGCACGGACAATCAGATGTGCAAGCTAATAGCTGCAGTTACTGTATGTCAGCCAGGGAAGGCGCTGTACAGAAAGGGCTTGCATTGTGAATCCCTTAAATCCCTTAAAATCATGATGACATCCCCGGACGTCAAAATGGGTTAAGGGGTTAAGAGGATGGAAACACCTGAAAACCTATGTACCCAGCAATGGGCTGATACAACCCTGAAAATATAGCTCTGCTTAAGGCTATGTTCACACTACGTAAAACTACGGGTGTAGTTCTTGCCGTAGAACTACGCCCATAGTTTTGCGGGGTGGAACATAACCTTACTTTCAATGTGATCCCGGCTGGAGCGTACACACGTCGTATACGCTCCGGCCGGGATCTATGCGGCGCCGCAAATAACTGACAGGTCAGTTCACACAGTGAAGCGAGCGGCTCCGGACACTTGCTTCACTGTGGGCTATGGGAAGCTCTGATGCGGGCGTGTGCTGACCCGCCCACATCAGAGCTCTGCGGCCGAAAGGATCATCCGGCCGGTACTTAAGGAGATGATCCGGCCAGAGACCGGCCGTTCCGTGACCCGGCCGGGGTCACGGAGCGGCCGGTCTCTTACGTAGTGTGAACATAGCCTTACTAAGTACAACGTGGCTATTGTTTTACAACCCAACCACAAATAGGAAAAAATCATGTGCTTGTTACTTTTCTGGACACCGTCTACCTTTGCCAACTTCTCACAATTTCTGGCAGGAGGGTAGAAAAGGAGCAGTGTTGTTTCAATGTGTACAATGTGGGAGTTGTGTTGTGTCAATCCGTACAGTGTGTGAGCACATGGCATAAAACTGAAAAATTATTACTCTCAGGAGTAGCCTTTTAATTTACACACTGAGAAAACTAGTAACAGTGATTTCCATTCACAGATGGTAAAGTATATTAAACTGATAAGAACAGATACTACACTTGATCTTAGCCAAAAGGCCGAGAAGCGATAAGATGGTAAAGTCTATTCTGGGAGAGGGATTCGTGTGTGTAGGCCTAAATTTTCTTGTGCTACTATGATTGATGGCCTATCTTCAGCTGTGCGGTGCTTGCATTACACAGTGAATGGGGCCATAGGTAGTCCGCTCTGCTCACTGTAATGGTGGTGCCAAGTTACTGCACCTCAGCTCCTCTTCAAGTCAAGGGACGCTGAGGTGCGTAAATCAGCCCAGGCCACTATGCAGTACATACAGCCAACTGCTTGTAGCCCCGTTAACTGCGTAGTGCAGGGGCCAAACAGCTAACAAGCAGGGGTGCAGGGTGTCAGCACCCTGCTGGTCATTGATTTACTGCTTAGCCCAAGGACATGCCATTAATCATATTAGTCTGGAAAATCCCTTTAAAAGGAGAGATCCTGTTTGATGCTACCTACTGTACACAAAATAACTTTCCCAATATCCCAAGTAGCTGGAGAGATTCCTTCAAACTAAAACAAATGCAGAAAAAAAAGCTGCTCACAATAACATATCGAGTTCCTGATTATACCTTTCAAAGGGCCTATACATGAAAAGAACTGGGATTGTTATGGGTTGCTAAGAGTACCTCCTCAACTTGGAATACTTCTATAAAAACAAATTTAATTTAAGTTTTTTCCCCCTCTTCTCTCTCTTTGGGGGGTAGGGAATGGTAATATGATAAATTAGAAATTATGCCATGTGTATTTGTTGGTACTAAGGATGGTCCGAACCCAGGGGTGATTCTAGCCTCTCTGCTGCCCGAGGCGAACTATAGAATGACGCCCCCCCCCCCCCGTCAATCCGCCCACATTATAATCCACTACTGCCCCCCCCCCCCCCCCCACTGCTGTCCCCAATAAACATAATGTTTGGTCCCTTGCTGCACAGAGGATGTCAGGAGAGGAGGAGGCTGACTTTATAGGAGAGGTCCCAGCAGCACAGAGGATGTCACGAGAGGAGGGGGCTAATCCTATAGGAGAGGTCCCAGCAGCACAGAGGATGTCAGGAGATGAGGGTGCTAATCCTATAGGAGAGGTCCCAGCAGCACAGAGGATGTCAGGAGAGGAGGGTGCTAATCCTATAAAGAAGTCCCAGCAGCACAGAGGATGTCAGGAGAGGAGGGTGCTGATCTTTTAGGAGATGGTCCCCCTCTTCCCCCCTTATAGATGGTCCCCCTCTTCCCCCCTTATAGATGGTCCCCCTTTTCCCCCTTATAGATGGTCCCCTCTCCCTTATAGATGGTCCCCCTCTCCCTTATAGATGGTCCCCCTCTCCCCCCTCCCTTATAGATGGTCCCCCTCTTTCCCCTCCCTTATAGATGGTCCCCCTCTTCCCCCCTTATAGATGGTCCCCCTCTTCCCCCCCCCCTTATAGTTGGTCCCCCTCTTCCCTCTCTCCCCCCTTATAGATGGTCCCCCTCTCCCCCCCCCTTATAGATGGCCCCCTCTTTCCCCCCCCTTATAGATGGTCCCCCTCTTCCCTCTCTCCCCCTCCCTTATAGATGGTCCCCTCTCCCTTATAGATGGTCCCCCTCCCCCCCTTATACATGGTCCCCCTCTCCCCCCTCCCTTATAGATGCCCCCTTATAGATGGCCCCCCTCTTTCCCCCTCCCTTATAGATGGTCCCCCTCTCCCCCTTATACATGGTCCCCCTCTTCCCCCCCCTTATAGACGGTCCCCCTCCCGCCCCTCCCTTATAGATGGTCCCCCCCTTATAGATGGTCCCCCTCTTTCCCCCCTCCCTTATAGATGGCCCCCCCCCTTATAGATGGTCCCCCTCTTTCCCCCCTCCCTTATAGATGGCCCCCCCCTATAGATGGTCCCCCTCTTCCCTCTCCCCCTCCCTTATAGATGGTCCCCCCCCCTTATAGATCGTCCCCCTCTTTCCCCCCTCCCTTATAGATCGTCCCCCTCTTTCCCCCCTCCCTTATAGATGGCCCCCTTCCCCCCCCCTACCTTATAGATGGTCCCCCTCTCCCCCCCCCCCCCTGCACAGCAGATAAAACAAAAACAAAAAACAGCACACAACTCACCTGCCCTCCGTTCCCCCGTCCCCCCGTTACATAAAAACTGCACTAAACAAAACAGAAAGATATCACCATTGATACCATTACATAATACCGCCACACCATGACCCCTATCAGTACAAGCCTATAACAGAGTGAAGTTACATCCAGTGACTCACCGGGGGCGTCTTCTCTGATCAGAGTCTGTCACCTTTTCTTTTTCTCTCCATCCAGCGTGGGCCACCTTGAAGTCTTCTCCTGGCTGTGAATCTTCTCTCCAGAATCTGCCAGACAAATATTTTAGGCTCCAACACATCCAGTAGTTAGGTCCCTTGTACCCCTATACAGTAGTTACACCCCTCTGTACTCCTACATAGTTACACCCCTCTGTGCCTCCATAGTTTTAAGGTGTCCCTGTAGTATATAGCCCCTCATGTGCTCCTCCAGTTATATACAGCCCTCCTGTGCGCTCCCCCATTAGTATATAGCCCCCCTGTGCACTCTCCCCAGTAGTATATAGCCCCCTGTGCTCACCCACAATAGTATATAGCCCCCCTGTGCTCTCCCCCAATAGTATATAGCCCCCCTATGCTCTCCCACAATAGTATATAGCCCCCCTGTGCTCTCCCACAATAGTATATAGCCCCCCTGTGCTCTCCCACAATAGTATATAGCCCCCTGTGCTCTCCCCCAATAGTATATAGCCCCCCTGTGCTCTCCCACAATAGTATATAGCCCCCCTGTGCTCTCCCCCAATAGTATATAGCCCCCCTGTGCTCCCCCTCAATAGTATATAGCCCCCCTGTGCTCTCCATAATATATAGCCCCCTGTGCTCCCCCTCAATAGTATATAGCCCCCCTGTGCTCTCCATAATATATAGCCCCCTGTGCTCTCCCCCATAGTATATAGACCCCTGTGCTCCCCAATAGTATATAGCTCCCCTGTGCTCCCCAATAGTATATAGCCCCTGTGCTCCCCAATAGTATATAGCTAACCTGTGCTCCCCAATAGTATATAACCCCCTGTGCTCCCCCATAGTATATAGCCCCCTGTGCTCCCCCATAGTATATAGCCCCCTGTGCTCCCCAGTAGTATATAGCCCCCTGTGCTCCCCATAGTATATAGCTCCCCTGTGCTCCCCCATAGTATATAGCTCCCCTGTGCTCCCCCATAGTATATAGCCCCCTGTGCTCCCCCAAAGTATATAGCTCCCCTGTGCTCCCCCATAGTATATAGCTCCCCTGTGCTCCCCAATAGTATATAGCCCCCTGTGCTTCCCAATAGTATATAGCTCCCCTGTGCTCCCCAATAGTATATAGCTCTCCTGTGCTCCCCCATAGTGTATAGCCCCCTGTGCTCCCCCATAGTATATAGCTCCCCTGTGCTCCCCCATAGTATATAGCCCCCTGTGCTCCCCCATAGTATATAGCCCCCTGTGCTCCCCAATAGTATATAGCTCCCCTGTGCTCCCCCATAGTGTATAGCCCCCTGTGCTCCCCCATAGTATATAGCGCCCCTGTGCTCCCCCATAGTATATAGCCCCCTGTGCTCCCCCATAGTATATAGCCCCCTGTGCTCCCCCATAGTATATAGCCCCCTGTGCTCCCCCAAAGTATATAGCTCCCCTGTGCTCCCCCATAGTATATAACTCCCCTGTGCTCCCCAATAGTATATAGCCCCCTGTGCTTCCCAATAGTATATAGCTCCCCTGTGCTCCCCAATAGTATATAGCTCTCCTGTGCTCCCCCATAGTGTATAGCCCCCTGTGCTCCCCCATAGTATATAGCTCCCCTGTGCTCCCCCATAGTATATAGCTCCCCTGTGCTCCCCCACAGTATATAGCTCCCCTGTGGTCCCCCATAGTATATAGCTCCCCTGTGCTCCCCCATAGTATATAGCCCCCTGTGCTCCCCAATAGTATATAGCCCCCGTTCTCCCCCATAGTATATAGCCCCCCTGTGCTCCCCAATAGTATATAGCCCCCGTTCTCCCCCATAGTATATAGCCCCCCTGTGCTCCCCAATAGTATATAGCCCCCGTTCTCCCCCATAGTATATAGCCCCCTGTTCTCCCCCATAGTATATAGCTCCCTGTGCTCCCCAATAGTATATAGCTCCCCTGTGCTCCCCCATAGTATATAGCCCCCTGTGCTCCCCAGTAGTATATAGCCCCCCTGTGCTCCCCAATAGTATATAGCCCCCGTTCTCCCCCATAGTATATAGCCCCCTGTTCTCCCCCATAGTATATAGCCCCCCTGGGCTCCCCCATAGTATATAGCTCCCCCTCCCATATAACATTGAAAAAAACAAACAATGTTACTCACCTGGGTCCACGCGTTCCTCTTCTCTTCCCTCTTGTGGCCGCACTTCCTGTGGTCACAAGAGGCTGCACTCCCCTTACCCTCGCGCCGACGCTCCAGTGACGTCGGGCGCTAGAGGGAGAGTGCGGCCTCTTGTGACCGCAGGAAGTGCGGTCACAAGAGTGAGTGACTGACAGGGAGGGAGCCAATGGCTCTCTCTCTGTCAGTGTCGCTGCTGCTGCAGCGCTGAAGCGCCGCTGCAGCAGCGGACGGGGGCAGTGGCGGACGGGGGGGGCCCTGCAGGGGGCGCCATGGAGGGGTAAGTAGATTACCCATCCATGGCGCTCCCCCCCTGACAGGCTGGTGGCCGGAGCCCTGTGCGACCGCATTGGTCGCACATAGCAACGGCCGGCCTGCTCGGGGGGGCCCCTTTAACCAGTGGGCCCGGTGCACGTGCACCATGTGCCCTCTGGTTAAAGCGGCCCTGGGTACAGTCAGTGGCGGATTATAATGTGGGCGGCCGCCCGAACCGCTCATATTATAATCTGCCACTGAATGCCGCCCCCATGAAGATAGCTGGTGGCGCCGCCTGAGGCAGACGATTCAGGTCGCCTCATCATTGCGGCGCCCCTGTCCGAACCTGCTGAGGTTCGGGTTCGTATGAACCCGAATTCTCGGCCATCAGATTCCCGCTGTCTGGCTGCTCCATGCAGCAGGTGGATACAGCGGGAGGACCGCCTGGAAAACCGGGATACAGCCTATGGCTATGGCTGTATCCCAGTTTTCCAGGTGGTCCTCCCACTGTATCCACCCTCTCCACGGAGCGAGCAGACAGCGGAAATCAATGCCGAGAGTTCGGGTTTATAGGAACCCGAACCTTGGCCGGTTCGGACCATCCCTAGTTGGTACAATAACTATATGAGTGTATATGTAGTTTTTATATTTTGTGATATCAAAATAAAATATTAAAGGGAAAAAAACAAATACACATAAAAAAATTCTGGAAAATCTGTGTTGACAAACAGACTGGTGACAGGACAGCACTACATTATCTAGAGGACTTGCTGGGCCTTAAGCAGATCCTTCTACCTTTTCTCCAACTCTGCTCTAGCTTTATTCCGTTCTTCTTCCTCCATGTCAAGTTTTGCCTCAAGCGCCTTCCTTTTCTTCATCAATCCGTGCCTGCATCTCTGCCATCTTATCTGGCGATACCTTCTTCTTGCCTATGTGTTTGATTGCCTATGTGTATGATTTCCTATCCACACTGCATTTTTTGTTGACACGACACACAGATTTATGAGCAAACTTTTCTACTAATCAAAGGACAAAACACCATTGTGTGTATCAAAATATGCTCAGAAACCCAATCTTGTATTGAAATGTACCCACTCAATAAAAAAAGGTATATAATATCCTACCTTAGCAAGGATTAAAAAGATCAAATGTGACAATGACTTTTATGTAGGAAAGCATTTTTGGCGATATAGTAATCTTATTTCATCTTTCAAACCTTATTCCTTAAAAAAGAAGTTCGAGGTTAGGGGTAAATATTTCCGGCAGGGGGTGGTGGGGAGCATAATAAATAACGTATCCTTACCAGACCTCATGCCAGCGTTGTGGCGCATTACCAGGCTCCCGTAACCCCGCTGGATGTCATTTTTCTGCTTCGGGGTATGATGTGAATTAGCTAAAACATCCTAACCGGGTGGGATTTAGCCAAACAGTGACTGCATCAGTGTCATCTTGCCTCAGTCACTGACTGGCTGAGTGGGGCATCAGTCAGCCGGGTCGGGATGTAGCAGGAAGGAAGATATGAGGAATGTCAGCGGGGGCCAGGAACGCGATGCTGTGCTGCACGGGCACAGGTAAATAAATATACCTTCTTTACTATGTTAACCCCACGTCCTGCCTGAAATGTCCTCCCCTCACCCTGGACTTCTCCTTTAAAGTGTAACTAGCGCCCTGCTTGCGCAGGATTAACCCTTCAGTGAGAGCACTAAAATTACCTTCTCACCACTTTTGAGATTACTGAGCCCCTTCCATGGTGCACAGCTATTTACATTTCTCTCCATTTTCAGGGCAGGACCAAAGCTGGGCTGTTTGCCGGCCAGTAGTATACACTCAGGGCTTCCTTTCCCTTACTTCTCTGGTTAGTCACAGCACAGCCCATACTTCTGTTTTGCCACGGCATAATGCTTTTGAAAGTGCACTGAACAAGCTGGCCCTAAACTGGGCTGATCATTTATACAGCATAGCAATTTAGTTGGCAAGTAGAAGCAGAAGGGGTTACTGATGCACTAGCTCTAAATGGTATTACGTGAGCAGCAATGAAAGAAACTGCAGCAGCACAGCAAGGAATGTCAAGGTGAGATTTGCTTTTCAACTCCCTTGTTCCCAAGTGACTACCCCTGTCCAAATTAAGTAAGCTGAGTGCTAGCGACGAAGACATGACACCAGGCAAAAAGACGGTATAACCTCCTCACTCAGCTGAGTTAGAAGTGCACACTCACGCTTTTTTTGGTTTCACAAGAAATATATATAAGCTTTTAATGCAGGTGGGGTTTCAAGTCACAAGACACATACATGTCACACTCTCATAGGTCAGTCTATAGATGGTCAGTGGCTTCCTGTACTGCGCAGTCAGGCTGGCACAACTTTATGTTTACCATAAATTGTTTATAGATAAGTGTCTCTTCCTAGCTTTCTATTATGACTATGATGTAGGTTCATGGTGCTTTTCTCATGGGCATGCTGCCAGCATTCCTCTACTTCTTCTAGAAGCAGTTACAAGGCCGAAGCCATTTTAAGGATTACAATGTTTTTACCCAAAGTAATAACCCCTTAATGGCCACCTTCACAGGAAGAGGTTACACTAAGCAGTGAACTGCTTGTGATGACATGGATGACAAGTTAAAGGGAGAGGGGAAGGGAGATACAATGCAGCACTTTAGACATACAGTGATAGGAACAAACACAACTGGATCATCTTAAGCAGTCAGATAGGCTCCCATTGCCGGTACATAGATCAGTAATGATTTCCTATCCACACTGCATTTTTCTACTCTGATGAGGCAACACGTGGCAGAAACAGACGTTGCCCAACCTGACAGATAGATATATTGAAGTAAAATACATGGTAAAAATCTTTGGCATTTCTACAACAGAATAAGCATGCTGCACATGCTTGATGATGAATATTCACATTTCCCCATGAACAATTCCTCACCCAGATGAGCTCTGCAGTTATACGTAGAAATATTAAGAAAAATGAGTTGTCAAAATGCAGATAAAAAACGACGGCAGAAAAAGTAAAAGGACAGCTATTAATTTCCTGCACACATGACTAATCGAAAGTTCAACCAAAGGTTTTGGTTATTTCCAACACTAGTACATTATATGAACTTACCGATTACTATTTACATAGCGGAAATTAAGGATCTGTGCACATTGGTGTCAAGGCTTAGGTTTCTAAATAGATTAAAGTGGATGCATACCTGATTGACGTTAATCGGATCCACTTGGTTTCTGTCTCTTTTACATGTACAATAGATTTCCAGCTGTCAAAGCAAACAGAAATTTAAAGAGCACGTCCTGAGAAACCACATGACTTCATAGAAGACTACAATATAATTAAATACTTTCCCAGTGTGGTCTGTCTCCATGATGTGCTGTGACAGTCGGCGGATGGCTGGGTGGCTTACAAGCGGCTATACCCTAGTTTAGAAGAATAAATTCTGACAAAATCAGCTCCCCCCTCACAGTAGGAATCTCCCAGTGAAAAGGCAGACGCCAGATTGCGACTTCCCTCTGATAATGTGAAAACAAATCATGTATCCCTGTACCACTGAGGGGAATCATCTCATTTCCCATTTGAAAGTAAAAAAAACCCAAAAACTTATTATCCATGGAATAAGGGCCCTATTCCACCTGACGATTATCGTTCAAATTATCGTTAAATCGTTCAAATCTAAACGATAATCGTTTGGTTGAAATGCAGTTAACGATTAACGATCGAACGAGAACTCGTTGATCGCTTTATAAGACCTGGGCTTATTTTTATTGTTGCTCGTTCGCAAGACATCCGCAAATCGTTCGCATTGAATAAGACGTTCGGTCGTTCGCAGTAGATACGAACGCAATAGCAAAGAAAAAGCGAAGAAAAAAACTATCGCAAATACGATCATAACTAACGATTATCGTTCCATGGAAATAAGTGAACGTTTTCAGGTCTTTCGCAATAGCGGTCGTCTGAGATCGTTAATTGTTAACGATTATGCAAATGATAATCGTCCGGTGGAATAGGGCCCTTAGTGTCTGATTGGGAGGGTTTTGACCTCTGAGCCTACCATGAGTGCTAGAATGGGGACCCAACTCTTCCTGCTGAATGGAGTGGTTGTGAATCAGCATGTGCTCCATTCATTCTCTATGAAACTGCCAGCTGAGTACAGTGTTCAGTTATCTCTGCAGCTTTATAAAAAATTAATAAAGTGTCTGGGAGTGCATGGCGACCCACCGCTTCAGCGGGGAGAGGCGGGACCCCATTCTCTGGAACCAGAAAAAGACCTTATGGTCAGAATGCGTGCAGCAAACCACTTGTGTGAATAAACACCCTTTCTTCATTGCAATCAAGTGAGTGCCGGGATTGTGTTTTTTTCTTTGTGGATTCAGTGTTCCCTTGGCACCACGACCCTGCTGGAGTGCCGATCGTTGGTGTACATTCTCTGGAACCATTCAGAATCCAACCCTAAGGGCATGTGCACACTCCGGAATCTGGACAGATCACCTGCCGTAGATTTCGCCACTCGCCCCCACTCGCATCTCCGCCTGTGCCATAGACTCCATGGTCATAGAGTGGAGTCTATGGCACGGGCAGAGATGCGAGTGGGAGCGCACGGTTACGAGCAGCAGAATTCGCGGCAAGTTATCCATGTGATTTCCATGTGATTTCACTTGCATTTACATTATGGGTAAGGTGCAAGAAGAGCATGTCTTACAGTATATGATCTGATACATCATATTATATGAGGATAAGTAGGTATTAGTATATATAGAGCAGCGACACAGGTCTTTAGACTTCTTTATGCTATGGCTTTTTCTACAGTGGTATATGTATATATATATATATATATATATATATATATATATATATATATATACACACATCTTCAAATTTATGATATGCATGACTATAAAATGCTCTATGCAGAAGTTGTCAATATTTACATCTTTGATATACAAGCTAAATTTGTATGTCCATAACGCGAGTTACACGATACATTGCTGGAGTATTGTTTCCTAGTGATTTTATATATTTTATTATATGAAGTTTAATAAAGGTATTTGTTGATGGTATAGAATGGTTACGATCTGGATTTCTTTTCTATGTATAAATGGTTTAAATAGATCACCTTTGAAATATGATAGAAGGACTATATATTGTTGTAGCATTTGCCTATACTCATTATTATAGTGCTTGAAAAGCACTATATTGTAATCCGTATTCTTCTTCCGTTTATTCTACCAGCCATTCTTCTGCGTGTAATACAGCCTGAACCGCTTTGCGCACAGACTCCTTGCAAACTGCGTTTCGAAGCCCTCGGTGGTGTGGCCGATCGGATTTGTTGTTTTTAAGAAATTTACGTTTAAAGACCCCTAATTACCCATAGAAAATAATGGCCCATTGGAAATAATGGCCACACTCTAAACGCTAACAGCCAATCACAGCACATATGCAAATAGCTGAGATATAGCAGCCAATAGGAACTCTAAGGTCTCGTCAGGCAATGTCTCACAACATCCACACAGTCACATGTCCATTATTGGCCAATAGAAGATGTAATATATGGAAAGTCCTTAACGATTTTGTCTCACTGACATGAGTAAGATTGTCATGGTAACCGAGCAATGATCTTTACCATTATAAGTACCCAAGTCGCTCTTAAAGGGACCCAAGTCGCTCGTGAAGGGACGGGACCCATGTCGCTCTTAAAGGGACCCAAGTAGCTCTGAAAGGGACCCAAGTCGCTCTTAAAAGGACCCAAGTCAATTTTAAAGGGACCCAAGTCGCTCTTAAAGGGACCCAGGTCGCTCTTAAAGGAACGGGACCCAAGTAGCTCTTAAAGGGTCGGGACCCAAGTCGCTCTTAAAGGGACGGGACCCATGTCGCTCTTAAAGGGACCCAGGTCGCTCTTAAAGAGACCCAGGTCGCTCTTCAAGGGACCCATTCCGCTCTTAAAGTGATCCAAGTTGCTCTTAAAGGTACCCAAGTCCCTCTTAAAAGGACCCAAGTCGCTTTTAAAAGGACTCAAGTCTCTCTTAAAGGGACCCAGATTGCTCTTAAAGGGACCCAGGTCACTCTTAAAGGGACCCAGGTCGCTACTAAAGGGACCCAAGTCGCTCCTCTTTTTTTTTTCTTCCAATATGTATCCCTGAGAGCTTTTTTAAAAACTAACTTCCCTTCTGAATTTTTTGATCAGGGGCAGAAAAAAAGCTAGAATCAAATATATAACATGGACGCAACTGTGGGGAGAGGCAGGTCTCGCCTTTCCAGAATTCCAGCTCTACTTTCTGGCTGTGGGAGCTCGGGATCTGGTGATGTGGAGAACCTCCCCAGTGGTGGAATGGATGATGTCGGCATGGTGGAGCGCGGCGCCCGGGAATGTTGAGCTCCAGGAGTCGGGGGCTCCGCTCACCCTGGATGCCCGTTGTGGTGGCGGCGGGACGGCTGTAGGTGGCTTCCTTGGTTGCCACAGAGCTTCTGGTCATGGCGACGTGGAGCGGACGCCTCCTGTGAGATGCGGCTGTGGTGAGGTATCGGGCAGGCATGGAGCGGTGGGAGAGGAGAGCTGCAGTATGGCCCGGAGAGGAGAGTGTCTCCCTAGCTGCAGGAGCGGCCTGGCGAAGAGGTGTACGGGCGCAGTCTTCTCTCTGGGATACGGGCGCAGGACATGGGAGACTGGTATTCTAGTTAACTCTGTGTTTCCCACCCCCCATGTGAGAGATGGGGGGAGAGGACATATCTTGGCATTTTTCTCCTAAAGCCCGTGCTCACCATCATGTAGGGGGTTATGGACATGTCGTTCTGTGCTCCTTTTAGTATACTCTAGCAACTATGGACATTCATTTTTTTTTGCTACCCTCTGTGTATGCCATTAGGTATGGGAACTATAAACATGCTTCCTCTGCTGCTCTCAATACACATGATTATCTATGGGAGTTATAGAGAGGCTATTCTGGGCCGATATATATATATATATATATATATATATATATATATATATATACCAACACCCACGGGAGCTATGGACAGGGCTCTATGCTGTTACTTGTATATGTTATTATTTTTGGGAGTGATGGACTTCCCGCTCTATGTTGCTGAGTTTATAGTATTACACATGGGAGCTAAGGACATGCCGCTCTATGTTGCTGAGTTTATAGTATTACACATGGGAGCTAAGGACATGCCTCTCTATATTGCTATAAGCTTATATTATCACCCCTGGGTGCTGGGGACATGCCGCTCTATATTGCTATAAGCTTATATTATCACCCCTGGGTGCTGGGGACATGCCGCTCTATGCTGCAATGAGTTTATATTATCACCTATGAGAGCTATGGACATGACGCTCTATGCTGCTATGAGCAGTGGCGTAGCGACCGCGGTCGCAGGCGTGACCGGGCCGCTACCAAGGGGGGGGGCCCGCAAGGCCCCCCCTTGCCACTGCACTGCCCGCCTCCCACTCCCTCTTGTTCCTGCAAGCAATGTTTTGCTTGTGATCACAAGAGGCAGGCTGGGACGGGCCGGCTGTCTTGCGGCCCCCCAGGAGCTCTGTGTGCACCGGGGGGAACTAATGTCGGCGCAGGGAGCATCGTGGTGAAAAAACCATGTCCCGCGAAGCTCCGCCCCCTCCGTGGGAAACCCCGCCCCCGACGCAGGAAGCCCGCCAGCCGTGTGACTGGGGGGCTGGAGAAATCATTCAGGTAAGTATAGATTTTTTTGTTTTAAAGGGGATGAAGAGGGGTGTAGTGGTATGATGAAGGAACAAGAGGATGATGGGGGGTGTAGTGGTATGATAATGGAACAAGAGGATGATGGGTGGTGTAGTGTTATGATGAAGAAACAAGAGACAGAAGAGGATGTAGTAGTATGATGATGGAACAAGAGGATGATGGGGGGTGTAGTGTTATGATGAAGAAACAAGAGACGGATGAGGATGTAGTGGTATGATGATGGAACAAGAAGATGGTAGTAGTGGTATGATGATGATGGAATAAGAGGATGATGGGGATGTAGTGGTATGATGATGGAACAAGAGGATGATGGGGGTGTAGTAGTATGATGATGATGGAACAAGAGGATGATGGGGATGTAGTGGTATGATGATGATGGAACAAGAGGAGGATGAAGATGTAGTGGTATGATGATGGAACAAGAGGATGATGGGGGTGTAGTGGTATGATAAAGGAACAAGAGGATGATGGGGGGTGTAGTGGTATGATGATGAAGAAACAAGAGGATGATGAGGGGTGTAGTGGTATGATGATGGAACAAGAGGATGATGGGGGTGTAGTGGTATGATGATGGAACAAGAGGATGATGAGGGGTGTAGTGGTATGATGATGATGGAACAATAGGATGATGGGGGTGTAGTGGTATGATGATGAAGGAACAAGGAGAATGAGGGGTGTAGTGTTATGATGATAAAGGAACAAGAGTATGATGAGGGGTGTAGTGGTATGATGATGAAGGAACAAGAGGATGATGGGGGTGTAGTGGTATGATGAAGGAACAAGAGGAGGATAAGGATGTAGTGGTATGATGATGAAGGAACAAGAGGAGGATGGGGATGTAGTGGTATGATGATGAAGGAACAAGAGGAGGATGAGGGGTGTAGTGGTATGATGATGGAACAAGAGGATGATGGGGGTGTAGGGGTATGATGATGAAAGAACAAGAGGATGATGAGGGGTGTAGTGGTATGATGATGGAACAAGAGGATGATGGGGGTGTAGTGGTATGATGATGGAACAAGAGGATGATGAGGGGTGTAATGATATGATGAAGGAACAACAGGATTATGAAGGAAAAATAGGATGATGAAGGGTGTAGTGGTATGATGATGAAGGAACAAGAGGAGGATGAGGGGTGTAGTGTTATGATGATGAAGGAACAAGAGGATGATGAGGGGTGTAGTGGTATGATGAAGGAACAAGAGGATGATGAGGGGTGTAGTGGTATGATGATGAAGGAACAAGAGGAAGATGAGGGGTGTAGTGGTATGATGATGAAAGGGCAGCAGGATGAAGGGGTAGTAGTATTATGATGGAGGTGGTTGTAGTATGATGATGGAGGGGCAGGAGGATGAAAGGGGTAGTAGTATGATGATGGAGGGGCAGGAGGAGGGGACAACATGGGGGGCATCTGTAAGGGGGATAAAATGGGGGGCCATCTATATGGGGATAACATGGGGGGCATCTATAATAGGGACAACACAGGGGGCCATCTATAAGGGGGAAACATTGGGGGCCATCTATAAGGTGGACTACACGGGGGGTGTATACAATAGAGGGATATGTACTATAAGGGTGATCACATAGTGTCAGGGCTACCTACTAAATGAGGGTGTACAGGGGCCAATACAGATGTGCAGTTTGTAGAGAGATGAGGATGGTGTCAGTGTAAGGAGCCTAATATGTTTGTCTGGCAGACTCTGTGGATTCGTGGCTCAGAGAAGTTCTCATAATGGTCTTGGGCAGATGGAGAAGATGAAAAGGGAAGAACTCCGATCAGAGAAGACGTCTCCTGTGAGTCACCTGATATAACTGTACTGTAATGTATATGGTGTATAGAGCCTGTGTACAGTGCATCCATCTCTATATGACTGTATGAAGTGATATTGGTCTATGTACAGAGGATTTTATTCAGTAGCAGCGGTGGTGTTAGTCAGTATGTGGTGGTATTAGTCAATAGAAGCGGTGGTGTTAGTCAGTATGTGGTGTTATTAGTCAGTATGTGGTAAGGGGGGGCCCAAATTGACCTCTTGCACCAGGGCCCAAGAGACATTAGCTTATATTACCACCTATGAGAGCTATGGACATGCCGCTCTATGCTGCTATGAGTTTATATTATCACCTATGGGAGCTATGGACATGCCGCTCTATGCTGCCATGAGTTTATATTATCACCTATGGGAGCTATGGACAAGCTGCTCTATGCTACCATGAGTTTATATTATCACCTATGAGAGCTATGGACATGCCGCTCTATGCTGCTACGAGTTTATATTATCACCTATGGGAACTATGGACATGCCGCTCTATGCTGCTATGAGTTTATATTATCGCCTTTGGGAGCTATGGACAAGCTGCTCTATGCTGCTATGAGTTTATATCATCACCTATGGGAGCTATGAACATGCCGCTCTATGCTGCTACGAGTTTATATTATCACCTATGGGAACTATGGACATGCCGCTCTATGCTGCTATGAGTTTATTTTATTACTTATGGGAACTATGGACATGCCGCCCTATGCTGCTATGAGTTTATATTATCACCTATGGGAACTATGGACATGCCGCTCTGAAGGCAGTTTTTTTTTTTTGTTAGGTCATGAGTAGGATATTTTATTGAAATATACGAGGGATTAAGGAAAAGGAAAAAAGGGTAGCAATTTTTGACCGTATAACTTCCTGTCTCCCCGCCATAGTCTGCCTTCAGGAGACACACCTCCTAAATGATACAGTGAGACTGCTTACGAAACGGTGGGTCGCTATGGAATATCACTTGGTGTTCTTTGCCTTCTCTAGTGGGGTATCGGTGTTGGTCCACAAGGACGTGGATTTAAAGGTGGTTAAAAAGAAGATAGATGACAGAGGGAGGTATGTCTTCCTTGAGGCAGACTGGGAGAAAGTACGTGTTGTGTTGACATTTCTTTATATTCCCCCCCACCTTTTAAGTTGGATATACTACTAACACTGTTAGAGTTTCTAAAGAATAAAACATATCGGTACTTGTATGTAGGTGGGGACTTTAATATGGTTATGGCGAATAACAAAGATAGGAGAGGAGGGAGGGTGACTGAGTCAAGATTAGATACCCCCTTCTTAAGGTTTGTTACTGAACTCGGGTGGCAGGATGTCTGGAGGTGCAAATACCCACAGCGGCAGTTTTTTTTCCTGTTTTAACAGTACACACAATACTGCATCCCGTATCGATATGGTTTTTACTAATGAGGAGGGTTCGAGCTTAGTGAGGAGAATTAAACATCTACCGCGTACAGTTTCTGATCCTGCACCAATATTACTGGAAATTATACTACCCTTGACAAAGCTTGTTGGCGAAACGCAGCCTTGGGTGAGTGGTGGTACTGGGCAATATCTCTATTTTGAGCCCATGTGGTGAGGTGTTCTAACTGGTCATGTGAAGTTACCAATTGGGGCCCATATGTGGACTTTCTTACCTATTTACAAGTATTTCTGTTTTCCATCTGTTTTTCCCACCACATAACCATATATATACATATAGCTACTAATGCATTTTTGTACATGTTATTAATTTGTTGTTTGCCCACCATCCCTCCAATGTATGTACTTGCTTCCTGTTTTTTTAAATTTGAACTGTTTTTTTTTAAATTTGAACTGTTCTTATCTTTGCTATGTAATCAATAAAGAGCTACTTTTGTTATATTTGGAATCATTGTCCAGCATTTGTCATTTTTTGTTATACAAACTGGAAGTTCAACTTTGCCCCTTTGTGCTCAGACCAATGTCCCCCAGAATAAATGTGTATTGGTATTCTGTTTTAGGTGATCTCCGTCAGATTGACGAAAAAAAATGGAGTTTTTTTTGCAGTCCAATATAGGGACGGCCTCAGTGGATATTGTCTGGGATACCTTGAAAGCATTTTATAGGGGAATTAGGTCCAGTAGGATTGCCCACGCGAAGAGAAACTTTCGAAATCAGGAAACAGAATTAACTGAGAGAAATCAGGAATGTACACGTGTTTACTCTGAGAACGACTCTGCGTATAATCTATCGGAGTTAAATAAAGCACAAAAAGACTTGGAGAACTTAGAGAGAAGGCTCAGCATAAGATTTTCTTTGCAGGTGGGCAATCCTATATGGAGGGGGGGAGGTGTAATAAATTCTTATCTCAAGTCTTAAAGAATCAAGGGGTACCACGTCTAAAGGGGGGTATACGTCGGAGCCAAAAAAGATTCAGGAAGGATTTTTGGAATTCTTTAGAGAAATGTATGAGTCCCCGAGAGTAGTGGAAGATCGGGAGGCCCGGGAGTTCTTGGAGGGTTTGGAGCTCCCTTACTTAACGTTAGAACAAAGGGAACACTTGAATAGACCGATCTCTTTAGGGGAACTCCAAGAAACGTTGCAGTCTATCACTGGTAACTCGTCTCCAGGCCCGGATGGTTTATCCTATGAAGTATATAGAAGGCATGGGCAGATCCTTCTCCCATTTTTGCTGACTGTCCTGAATAAAACCTGTAAAGGGGGGGGGGGGGTGCTCCCAGCCTGTCTCAGGCAACGATAATTCTTATCTTGAAGAAGGGTAAACCTGAGAATGAGGTTGAATCGTATTGCCCGATTTCTCTATTAAATACAGACTTTAAATTAATTACCAAATGTTTGGCCAGGAGGTTAGCTGTATGTATTACTTCTATTGTAAGCCATAACCAGAATGGTTTTATCCCGGGGAGAACAACAGCGAATAATATTGACCGGACTTTCTATAATATCCAGATAAGAGATGGGGGGAAGGGGCTTCGCTCAATTCTGTCATTGGACGCAAATAAGGCCTTTGACAGGGTCGAGTGGACCTTCCTCTTCCCTACACTAGAAAGGTTTGCCCTGGGGGACTACTTTATTGGCTGGATTAGAACACTTTACAACCATCCTACAGCTAGAATTAGTGTAAACGGCCTATTGTCGAACTCCTTTACTTTGAGAATAGGGACCAGACAGGGGTGTCCCCTCTCCTTATTATTGTTTGCGTTCTTTATTGAGCCTTTAGCATGGACAGTTAGTAGGAAGTGTGAATTTAAAGGATTTGGGATAAATGGCGAGAACTAGAAAGTTTTACTTTATGACGATGATATTATCTTATTTGTTAGGGATCCGCAAAAAGCAGTTCCAGTAATTATTCAGACCATAGAGAAGTTTGGGGAATTATCAGGCCTCCAGATTAACTGGCAGAAATACACTCTATTACTCCTGGATAAGGGCCAGGTATCACTGGGAGATAGACTGCAGGTTAAAGAATGTAAGGAGAACATAGAATACCTGGGGATACGCATTTTGGGGGATATTAAAGATTATGCCAGATTGAATATGGACTCTGCCGTCGACAGGGTTAAGAGGAAAGTGGTTATTTGCAGGTCTCTTCCCCTGTCTATGGCAGATAGGTTCGCCCTTATTAAGATTGTGATATTAGCGCAAATTCTATATTTCCTTAGGGCCTCACCGATTCATATAATGGACAAATACTTCCTAAGGATCTGGAAAGGATCCTTAATCAGCTTATATGGGGGAGGAAAAGGGTAAGATTGAAGCAGCACTTTTTCTGTCTCCCGGAAGGTAAAGGGGGGGGTTGCCTTCCTAAATTTTAGAATTTATTTTGTTGTATTGCAACTTGCTAAACTGAAAGGCCTAACTAATACAGAATTGGGAAGCCAAATAATTAAGGATGTAGGGGGTATGGGAAATAATCTTTCCACGGTATTGGATGGTGGATTATTTAGTTTGGGAGAGTGCCCATCACACAGGTTATTTCATAAAATTTGGTCACAATTTAGAAAGAAAATTGGGATCACAAGTAGTTTGGAAGGTACACCGATATGGAATAGCCCACATTTTAAAGAAGTATATAAAATCCGTGATTATAAGTGTTTGGAAAAGAAAGGGGTGTGTAATATATCACATATGTTTGTAGATGGGGAACTGGTTCTTTTTGAGGCACTTCAAAGGAGGTTTTCTCTTCACGAGGGATTTAGATTTAGATATTTACAGGTTAGACATGCAGTTGATAAAACCACTGAAAAGGAAAGATTTCATGTAGAGTCACATGATTTGTTTTACCACTTATTGAAGATACAAGTTAAGACTGGATTCACACTACGTATATTTCAGTCAGTATTGTGGTCCTCATATTGCAACCAAAACCAAAAGTGGATTAAAAACACAAAAAGGATCGTCCACACAATGTTGAAATTGAGTGGATGGCCGCCATATAACAGTAAATGACTGTCATTATTTCAATATAACAGCCGTTGTTTTAAAATAACAGCAAATATTTGCCATTAAATGACGGCCATCCACTCAATTTCAACATTGTGTGAACAGATCCTTTCTGTGTTTTTAATCCACTCCTGGTTTTGGTTGCAATATGAGGACCACAATACTGACTGGAATATACGTAGTGTGAACCCAGCCTAGAAGTAGAACACTTACGATTGTATATAAGCACCTAATGCACTTAACAGCAATAAAATCTAGACCGAGGGCCAACAAGTATTGGAGGGAAACTCTGGATTTTCATTTTGACGAGGATTGGGGACGGATCTATGGGAATATAGTTTCAGCCTCCAATAATAGAAATCACAGATTGATACAACTGAAAATTTTGTATGATCTTTATTATACGCCAAAGAAATTAAATAAATTTGTTGGGAATGACTAAGAAAAAGTGTCTGAAATGTGATAGTGAGGAGGCAGACGTATGTCATATGTTATGGAGCTGCCCAATGGTTAGTAAGTATTGGTCTGAACTGGTGGATAGAATACATAATAGAACGGGCATTTCCCTTCAACTCACCCCTGATCTACTTATTTTGGGTAATATACCGGCTGGTACCAAGAGTAGGATTACTATAAGTAAAGTTCTGTTATTAGGACGAATAGTAATCACGCAAAGCTGGCTTATGAGGGACAGCCCCCCTATAAAAAAGTGGGAAAGTATGGTCTCTAGGATTAAGAGATATGAGATCCTTTATTTTAGGAATACCCCTAAGGATGAAAAAGTTAAAACCCAATGGAAGGTGTGAAACTCTGGAGATTGATTAGATCATGACTTTTTTTTTTTGGAGGGGGGGGGGGTGTCTACTGTCTGGGTCGGGGGAGGGTCAGGTTTACATGGTTTATGTATGAGTTGACATAGCGGTACAATGTTTACAGTGTGTGTAATGTGCAATAATCTGTGTGTTGGTTTGTAACCACTTGGATTTGTTGGATTTTGTATACAATTGTGTTGACTGCTTCTGATTTTACTATTTAAAACTAATAAAAATCATTTAAAGGGAAAAAAAAAGGGGGTTACCACGATTGCGCAAATAGTTTGAGGCCATTTGAGGAATATGGTGTGGATGATGCACAAATGATATGTTTTTTGCAGTTAAAGGATGCATATAATAATACACAAAATAAGGAGGTGTGGGATATTAATTCGCCAAATTTTTAAAATTTCCTTTTGTTAGATATGCACAGCAAGAAACTCATGACTGGGATTTATAAAAAAAATTACTTAGGGAAAGAGGTAGTATACACCTGAATAGGATAAAGGAAAAATGGGAGGGATATTTTGGGGTTATTTTGGAAGAGAGATGGAATAAGATTGTGGGGAATGTATGCCGAATATCTCAGAATGTAATGCATAAGGTCATACAGTTAAAGTTTCTTTACCACTTGTACATGTCCCCATTAAGGTTGCACCAAAACAATTGCAGGGAAAATACTAACTGTCCCAGATGTGGAAGAGAAGAAGCGGATTTTTTCCATATGAGTTGGTCATGCCCAGGGGTGTTTTATTTTTGGGAATTATTGAGATTATTTATACAAGAGACGCTGGAAATGAATTTGGAAGGGAATGAAGTAGAGATGGTACTGGGGGGGGGGGATATGAGGAGGATGGAATATCTGAATCTGGCTAATAAGCTGTATGCAATAGGCAAAGTGCTGATCGCAAGGAAATGGTTCGCTAAAGAGGCACCAGATCTGAGGGAATGGAAGGGATTGGTGGGGAAGATTAAGTATTATGAGGAATGCATAGCAAAGAAGCAGTCTGCTAAAGCACTATTAAAACATAATAAGCTTTGGGCCTATTGGAAAGAGAATAATTAGATATAGAAGGGGATGTGTTTGATTTTAGGATTTTAGTGATGAGCGAGTACTAAAATGCTCGGGTGCTCGTTACTCGAGCCGAGTATTTCCTGATACTCGAGTGCTCGTTTCGAGTAACGAACCCCATTGAAGTCAATGGGAGACTCAAGCATTTTTTGAGGGGACCCAAGTTCGGTAGAGGGAAGGTCGTGTGAAAACCTGTCAACCTCAGAAATTGATGGAAACACAACAGAAATGGACAGGAAACAGCAGGGGCAGAATGTATGCATGCCTCTGAGGCTGCCTAATGCCAACATTATGCCTAATTCTGTGCAACAGCCTGGTTAAAACAAAGGTAGGCGTAGGGATCACCCAAAAACTCAGCCTGACACAGCATGGCATTGAGAACACAGGGAACCATTAAAACAGAGGTAGCTTATCATGAGCCACCCAAAAATTCAGCCTGACACAGCATAGCGGTGAGGACAGAGTGAACAAGGTAGAAGCGGTAGCCAGTCAGCCTTCCAAAAATTATACCAGACCTAGCATGGCAGTGAGCTCACAGAGAACCATTAAAAGTGAGTGAGGAAGAAAGTAAGTGAGCCTCCCCAAAATTAGGCCAAACACTGCATGGCGTTGAGCACACACAGAACTGCCGGGATCAGCAGTAGCCAACATGGAGGCCAGGCAGGAGCAACAGTAACCAACATGGAGGCAAGGCAGGAGCAACAGTAACCAACATGGAGGCCAGGCAGGAGCAACAGTAGTTAACATGGAGGCCAGGCAGGATCAGCAGTAGCCATCATGGAGGCAAGGGCAGGCACACCAGTAGTCAGCAGTAGTCAACATGGATGCCAGTTAAGGCCCAGCAGTACTCAACATGGAGGCAAGGGCAGGCACCACAGTAGTCAGCAGTAGTCAACATGGATGCCAGTAAAGGCCCAGCAGTAGTCAACATGGATGCCAGTTAAGGCCCAGCAGTAGTCAACATGGATGCCAGTTAAGGCCCAGCAGTAGTCAAAATGAATGCCAGTTAAGGCCCAGCAGTAGTCTACATGGATGCCAGTTAAGGCCCAGCAGTAGCCAACATGGAGGCAAGGGCAGGCACAACAGTAGTCAACATGGATGCCAGTAAAGGCCCAGCAGTAGTCTACATGGATGCCAGTTAGGGCCCAGCAGTAGCCAACATGGAGGCAAGGGCAGGCACCACAGTAGTCAGCAGTAGTCAACATGGATGCCAGTAAAGGCCCAGCAGTAGTCTAGATGGAGGCAAGGGCAGGCACAACAGTAGTCAACATGGATGCCAGTAAAGGCCCAGCAGTAGTCAACATGGATGCCAGTTAAGGCCCAGCAGTAGTCAACATGGATGCCAGTTAAGGCCCAGCAGTAGTCAACATGGATGCCAGTTAAGGCCCAGCAGTAGTCAAAATGAATGCCAGTTAAGGCGCAGCAGTAGTCTACATGGATGACAGTTAAGGCCCAGCAGTAGCCAACATGGAGGCAAGGGCAGGCACAACAGTAGTCAGCAGTAGTCAACATGGATGCCAGTAAAGGCCCAGCATTAGTCAACATGGATGCCAGTTAAGGCCCAACAGTAGTCAACATGGATGCCAGTTAAGGCCCAGCAGAAGTCAAAATGAATGCCAGTTAAGGCCCAGCAGTAGTCTACATGGATGCCAGTTAAGGCCCAGCAGTAGCCAACATGGAGGCAAGGGCAGGCACAACAGTAGTCAACATGGATGCCAGTAAAGGCCCAGCAGTAGGCTACATGGATGCCAGTTAGGGCCCAGCAGTAGCCAACATGGAGGCAAGGGCAGGCACCACAGTAGTCAGCAGTAGTCAACATGGATGCCAGTAAAGGCCCAGCAGTAGTCTAGATGGAGGCAAGGGCAGGCACAACAGTAGTCAACATGGATGCCAGTAAAGGCCCAGCAGTAGTCTACATGGATGCCAGTTAAGGCCCAGCAGTAGCCAACATGGAGGCAAGGGCAGGCACAACAGTAGTCAGCAGTAGTCAACATGGATGCCAGTTAAGGCCCAGCAGTAGCCAACATGGAGGCAAGGGCAGGCACCACAGTAGTCAGCAGTAGTCAACATGGATGCAAGTAAAGGCCCAGCAGTAGTCTACATGGAGGCAAGGGCAGGCACAACAGTAGTCAACATGGATGCCAGTAAAGGCCCAGCAGTAGCCAACAGTAGCCCAACAGTAGCCCAACATGGAGGCAAGGGCAGGCACACCAGTAATCAGCAGTAGTCAACATGGATGCCAGTTAAGGCCCAGCAGTAGCCAGCATGGAGGCAAGGGCAGGCACAACAGTAGTCAACATGGATGCCAGTAAAGGCCCAGCAGTAGCCAACATGGAGGCAAGGGCAGCACGGTGGCTCAGTGGTTAGCACTGTAGATTTGCAGCGCTGGAGTCCTGGGTTCAAAGATGACCAAGGACAACATATGCAAAAATTTGTATGTTTTCTCCATGTTTGCGTGGGTTTCCTCCAGGTACTCCACTTTACTCCCACACCCAAAAACATACAGATAGGTGCGGAATCTGTGTGCGCTATACAAATAATAAAAAAAAAAAAAACAAGGGCAGACAGAGCAGTAGTCAACATGGATGCCAGTTAAGGCCCAGCAGTAGTCAACATGGATGCCAGTTAAGGCCCAGCAGTAGCCAACATAGAAGCAATGGCAGGCACACCAGTAGTCAACATGGATGCCAGTTAAGGCCCAGCAGTACCCAACATGGAGGCAAGGGCAGGCACCACAGTAGTCAGCAGTAGTCAACATGGATGCCAGTAAAGGCCCAGCAGTAGTCAACATGGATGCCAGTTAAGGCCCAGCAGTAGTCAACATGGATGCCAGTTAAGGCCCAGCAGTAGTCAAAATGAATGCCAGTTAAGGCCCAGCAGTAGTCTACATGGATGCCAGTTAAGGCCCAGCAGTAGCCAACATGGAGGCAAGGGCAGGCACAACAGTAATCAATATGGATGCCAGTAAAGGCCCAGCAGTAGTCTACATGGATGCCAGTTAAGGCCCAGCAGTAGCCAACATGGAGGCAAGGGCAGGCACACCAGTAGCCAGCAGTAGTCAACATGGATGCCAGTAAAGGTCCAGCAGTAGCCAACATGGAGGCAAGGGCAGGCACCACAGTAGTCAGCAGTAGTCAACATGGATGCCAGTAAAGGCCCAGCAGTAGTCTACATGGAGGCAAGGGCAGGCACAACAGTAGTCAACATGGATGCCAGTAAACGCCCAGCAGTAGCCAACAGTAGCCCAACAGTAGCCCAACATGGAGGCAAGGGCAGGCACACCAGTAGTCAGCTGTAGTCAACATGGATGCCAGTAAAGGCCCAGCAGTAGTCAACATGGATGCCAGTTAAGGCCCAACAGTAGTCAACATGGATGCCAGTTAAGGCCCAGCAGTAGTCAACATGGATGCCAGTTAAGGCCCAGCACTAGTCAAAATGAATGCCAGTTAAGGCGCAGCAGTAGTGTACATGGATGACAGTTAAGGCCCAGCAGTAGCCAACATGGAGGCAAGGGCAGGCACAACAGTAGTCAGCAGTAGTCAACATGGATGCCAGTAAAGGCCCAGCATTAGTCAACATGGATGCCAGTTAAGGCCCAACAGTAGTCAACATGGGTGCCAGTTAAGGCCCAGCAGAAGTCAAAATGAATGCCAGTTAAGGCCCAGCAGTAGTCTACATGGATGCCAGTTAAGGCCCAGCAGTAGCCAACATGGAGGCAAGGGCAGGCACAACAGTAGTCAACATGGATGCCAATAAAGGCCCAGCAGTAGTCTACATGGATGCCAGTTAAGGCCCAGCAGTAGCCAACATGGAGGCAAGGGCAGGCACACCAGTAGTCAGCAGTAGTCAACATGGATGCCAGTTAAGGCCCAGCAGTACCCAACATGGAGGCAAGGGCAGGCACCACAGTAGTCAGCAGTAGTCTACATGGAGGCAAGGGCAGGCACAACAGTAGTCAACATGGATGCCACTAAAGGCCCAGCAGTAGCCAACAGTAGCCCAACAGTAGCCCAACATGGAGGCAAGGGCAGGCACACCAGTAATCAGCAGTAGTCAACATGGATGCCAGTTAAGGCCCAGCAGTAGCCAGCATGGAGGCAAGGGCAGGCACAACAGTAGTCAACATGGATGCCAGTAAAGGCCCAGCAGTAGCCAACATGGAGGCAAGGGCAGCACGGTGGCTCAGTGGTTAGCACTGTAGATTTGCAGCGCTGGAGTCCTGGGTTCAAAGATGACCAAGGACAACATCTGCAAAAATTTGTATGTTTTCTCCATGTTTGCGTGGGTTTCCTCCAGGTACTCCACTTTACTCCCACACCCAAAAACATACAGATAGGTGCGGAATTTGTGTGCGCTATACAAATAATAAAAATAAAAAAAAAACAAGGGCAGACAGAGCTGTAGTCAACATGGATGCCAGTTAAGGCCCAGCAGTAGTCAACATGGATGCCAGTTAAGGCCCAGCAGTAGCCAACATAGAAGCAATGGCAGGCACACCAGTAGTCAACATGGATGCCAGTTAAGGCCAAGCAGTGGCCAACATGGAGGCAAGGGCAGGCACACCAGTAGTCAGCAGTAGTCAAAATGGATGCCAGTTGACTTGCGGAAATGAGCACAGATGCGGTGCACCTTGTTGAGGAAGTCAGCCACATTGGGGTAAGCTTTAAGGAACCGCAGCAAAATTAGGTTGAAGACGTGGGCCAGACATGGTACATGTGTGAGGCTGCCGAGTTGCAGAGCCGCCACCAGGTTTCGCCCCTTGTCACACGCAACCAAGCTTACTGCTAATTACACACGAACCCGGGTGCTGACAGCTAACTGGCTAGGCCAGCTGTCAGTAACCATCAAGGGTACACCTGATGCCTCTCGACCGGGGGTGGTGAGGACCCGACCACAGCTAGACCAAAAAAACTAAAATGAAAAAGGTGGCTAGTTGGCGGGGGCGCGATCGGTGGCCCCCGTCAACCAGTCCCGCTCCTTCGCAGACGTAGTGTGACGTCGGAGCATGGCAGTGAGTACACAGAGAACAATACAGTCTGCTTAAGAGGCCACAGAATTTGATCGAATACACTTTCAATCCTTTAAAGAGTCCCTAAGAGACGGCAAGTGCGGTAGCCTGTGTATTAAAAGACCTGGCCAATCCTGCCTTCAAAAATGCTACTACAACATCCAAGAAAGGAAAGAAGCTACTGGTAAAAGGCCTGGTCCATCCTGCCTTCGAAACGGCTAAAACATCCAAGGAAGGTAGAAGGTGCTGTTCAGCAGTTTGAGCGCCGCCTGTTGGTGCTTACCCACGGCAGTGCTGCTGCACCTAAAACTAAAATAGCCGGATTATGGATAGATTTAGCCTCACACCCTCATGCAGTTGTGCATGAGAGGCATCTCTTTGGAGGTAGGGACTAAGAATAACAATACAGTCTTCTTAAGAGGCCCCGAGCTAAAAAATGAAATGACGGCAGAAAACCCCCGCAAGTTGACATCCACAGATTATATGGTTTAAAATGCATAACACAAGGATGCTAAATTAGGATCCACCATTATCACTGTCTGTTCCTTTGAACAGTGGCATGTATCTTGGAGATACAATAGATGACCAGACAGCCCTGCAAAATTGCACTTGAATTGAAGTCGATTTGATTTTAAATGTTAAATTGAATGTTAGAAAAAAAAAAAAAAAAACAGTGGCTATTACCAGCCTTTAGATGAGGCAGGCGTGGAACCTCACAAAAATTAGGCCTGACACAGTAGAGTAAAAGTAAAAAAAATAAAATAAAATAGCTGATTGGTTGGCGGGGGCGCGATCGGCAGGCAACCAGTGCCGCTCTTCCGCAGATGTAGGTGTGACGTTAGAGCATGGCAGTGAGGACACAGAGAACAACGAGGCAAGTGCAGGCACACCAGTAGTCTACATGAATGCCAGTTAAGGCCCAGCAACAACGAGGCAAGGGCAGGCACACCAGTAGTCTACATGGATGCCAGTTAAGGCCTAGCAACAACAAGGCAAGGGCAGGCACACCAGTAGTCTACATGGATGCCAGTAAAAGGCCCAGCAACAACGAGGCAAGGGCAGGCACACCAGTAGTCTACATGGATGCCAGTTAAGGCCCAGCAACAACGAGGCAAGGACACGCACACCAGTAGTCTACATGGATGTCAGTTAAGGCCCAGCAACAACGAGGCAAGGGCAGACACACCAGTAGTCTACATGGATGCCAGTTAAGGCCTAGCAACAACGAGGCAAGGGCAGGCACACCAGTAGTCTACATGGATGCCAGTAAAAGGCCCAGCAACAACGAGGCAAGGGCAGGCACACCAGTAGTCTACATGGATGCCAGTTAAGGCCCAGCAACAACGAGGCAAGGACACGCACACCAGTAGTCTACATGGATGTCAGTTAAGGCCCAGCAACAATGAGGCAAGGGCAGACACACCAGTAGTCTACATGGATGCCAGTTAAGGCCCAGCAACAACGAGGCAAGGGCAGGCACACCAGTAGTCTACATGGATGCCAGTTAAGGCCCAGCAACAACGAGGCAAGGGCAGGCACACCAATAGTCTACATGGATGCCAGTTAAGGCCCAGCAGTAGCCAACAAGTAGCCTTCTACCCCCAGCACCCTTTCGATTTTCAATTTGACTGCAGCAGTTGGGAAACATTCCCTGCATAATGTAACTACTCACGTCTACCCCCGCCACCACCCTTTCGATTTTCAATTTGACTGAATTCCCTGCATAATGTGACTCACCACCTCTCCCCCCCACCGCTGTTTTGATTTTGAATTTGACTTTGATCCTTGAGGATCTGGCAATTGTCTCATGCAAAGGGATAATCACTTGAGGGGTAGTGTACTACAAATGCAGCAATACAGTGTAGTACCCACTAGTTTAGGGGGGCTGTACGGTACAATCTGGTAGTGGCTGGACCTAGACACACGCTGGGATACCCCCTTACAATGAGCAGTGAAGTTTTATGCAGCTGTACTACTAATCCCAGCAATACAGTGTAGTACCTACTAGTTTAGGGGGGCTGTACGGTACAATCTGGTATTGGCCGGAACGATACACACTCTCTGTCACCCCTTTACAATGAGTAGTGAAGTTCTATGCAGGATGTACTACAAATTCCAGCAATACAGTGTAGTACACACTAGTTTAGGGGGGGCTTGACGGTGCTATCTGGTATCGGCAACAACTGTACACATTTTGTCACCCCAATGCAATAAGCAGTGAAGTAAGTTCTATGCAGGATGCACTACGTATCCCAGCTATACAGTGCAGTACACACTAGTTTAGGGGGGGCTTGACGGTGCTATCTGGTATGGGCAACAACTGTAAACACTTTGTCACCCCAATACAATGAGCAGTGAAGTAAGTTCTATGCAGGATGCACTACATAACCCAGCTATACAGTGCAGTACACACTAGTTTAGGTGGGGCTTGACGGTGCTATCTGGTATGGGCAACAACTGTACACACTTTGTCACCCCAATACAATGAGCAGTGAAGTAAGTTCTATGCATGATGCACTACATAACCCAGCTATACAGTGCAGTACACATTAGTTTAGGGGGGGCTTGACGGTGCTATCTGGTATGGGCACCAACTGTACACACTTTCTGTCTCCCCAATACAATGAGCAGTCAAGTAAGTTCTATGCACTACAACTACCAGCTATACAGTGCAATACACACTAGTTTAGGTGGTGCTATCTGGTATGGGCAACAACTGTACACACGCTTTATCACCCCAATACAATACGAGCAGTGAAGTAAGTTCTATGTGAGATGCACTACAACTCCCAGCTAAACAGTGCAGTACACCAGGACCACTAGCCCCAAAATCAAAAAGGAGTACACTGAGCACTTCTTAGGGGTGTGTATGCAACACCTAATGTCCCCTTTCTGTCAGCAGCCGGTCACCACAGTGTGCTGGTTAAATCGCGGTAGCAGCACTGCAACTCCCAGCCAGCAGTCTGTAGTAATAGTATTAATAAAAGCTTTTAAGGGGGCGTGTCCAGCTGCGGATGAAGACGGACGTGTGAGTCCCGAGCTCCCGCAGACAACGGCGATACAGCAGCTCACACAACCCCGACTGACCCGAATTTAGCAGCGACTGGCTCCTAATCGATCCGGCAACGAGATCAACCATGACAAGGTCTAAGAAAAGACCGGGGCTGAAGAAGGTAGCCGACTTTGTCTCCGCCGCGGAGCGCACACAAGATGGCGCCGGCCGCTCTCAGCACAGCTCCACAGGGCAGTCTCGGCTCCCGCTTCCCTCACAGCCTCCATCGGGCAGGGCGCAGTCTCCGGCCACGTCCGGATCTGAGGTAAACAACACCCAGGCCTCATCTCCTCCCATGCTGGCCCTGACCTCGTCCCCAGATGCCTCCAACATCTCCAGGGACATTCAGCCTATGCACGGCACGGTGGAACGCCATATGGGTGCCTTGGGCCCCTCGAGGTATGCTGCAGGCGTCTATAACGAGGCTGAGGCCCCTTCCTTGCCTCCTACGCCATTATCGTGGAAGGTGACCCATTCTCAAGCTCAGGCCTCTACCCCAAGAGATAGAGAAGGGTCGCTTCTACCATACTCCTGCAAACCCTCCTCTGCTACCGATATGCCTGTTACTGAATCTGTCATGCGACTCTTACTGCACGACCTGAACACCTCCATTCAGCAGAACATTGATCAAGCCATAGCTAAGGTATCTAAGGATATGGGGGCTATAGGGGATAGAACGTCCCATATTGAATCCAAGATGGCGGAACTGACTAAATCTCATAATGAGCTTCTGGATTTGCATAGTGCATTAGAAGACGAAGTTGAGGCCTTGAAACTGAAACTTGCAGACGTCGAGGACCGGTCCCGACGCAATAATGTCAGACTGCGAGGAATACCGGAGACTATCAAGCCGGACCAACTGAAAGAGTTTATTACTGACTATTTTGTGTCCTTGGTGCCAGACGCTTCTGACAGAGACCTGTTTATAGATAGGGCTCACCGCCTCCCTAAGCCGAAACATCTCCCTGCAGCAACCCCCAGGGACGTGATTATAAGAATCCATTTCTATCATATTAAAGAACAGATAATGGAAGCAGCAAGAAGAGCAAATGACGTTCCGGAACGTTTCTCTGCCATTTCGCTCTTTGCGGATCTGTCTGCAGCTACGTTGTCCCGCAGAAGGGAATTTGCAACAAGCACAAAGATCCTTAGAGATCACGGAATTGCATATAAGTGGGGGTTTCCAGTTAAACTCATTGTATCCAGGAATGGGACTACTATTATTGCCAATAACCCGGATGAAGCTGCAAAACTTTGTAAAGATTGGAACTTGACCTCGGATGAGGAGGAAGAGGATCCTAGAGGAAAGCGCCACCCGCGGCGACCAATCTCCCCTGAATGGTCCACTGTGACATACGGCAAGAAGCGCCCACGTTGATCCCCTGTTTACGCGTTAACTCTTCCTTTGCTTTGTAGGCACGACAAAATCTCTCATTCATTGTATGCTCCTTCAAGAGGACTGGATATTCTGTTTATGATTCGGGTCGGAGGGTATATTTACCCCTATGCCGGTGGGGACATGCAGCTCTCAGGTTTTCTTTGCTTGTGTTACCTGTTAGACACTCCCGTCAGATGAGACTCTTACCCTCATCTCCCACCCTTTTCTACTCTCATGTTGTATTTTTCTTGTTTATGTGTTTAGTTTTTCCAGTTATGATGGCGAGTTATTCCCTATTGGATAGCACAGGCTGCAGCACTTATTCTAGACCTCTGATAGGAGGGCCTCGCCCTTTTTGCCTATTTGCCGGTAGCATGACAACCCCCAGAATTAGTATTCCTTCATGGGTACACGTATAGTCTCCCTGAATGTTAAGGGATTAAACTCCCCGTTCAAACGATCCCTTCTCTGGAAGGAACTGAAACTGCAGAAAGCGGATATTTGCTGTGTTCAAGAAACCCATTTGAACCAGGATGATCTCTATAGACTTAAATACAGGGAATATCCTTACATTTACTCAGCTCCGGCGGTAGGCAAGCGGGGCGGGGTGTCCGTTCTGATTAAAAGTTCTACTGCTTTTTCACTGCACCAAAAAACAATAGATGAGGGGGGTCGCTTTGTGATGTTGGACTGCACTATTAATAATATCCGGTACATGTTGGTGTCACTTTATGCGCCCAATAGAAGACAGCACAAATTCATTAAAAGAATAATTCAGAAAGCCCAAGAATGTAGACAGGGTCCCCTTTTGATTGTTGGCGACTATAATCTAACGATCTGGCCATCGTTGGATTCTACTTCCACAACATCAATTCCTGAACCTACCCCATTAGCTAAGAGCATGGTGTATTATAACTTAGTTGACCCTTGGAGAATCCAGCACCCTCGAGAGAGGGATTTTACCTTCTTTTCCAATCCCCATAAAATCTATACCCGGCTGGACTTTTTTCTTGTAGACAAGACCCTCTTGCCCCAAATAAAAGCCACTTCTATAGGTTCCATTACGTGGTCTGACCACTCTCCCATTACTCTCGACCTCCTAGATCAGTTTCGCCACTCATATGATTCAGTGTGGAGACTAAATAATTTTATTCTGACCCATGATAAATACTCCCCTGCCATCCTATCAGCTCTCCAAGAGTATTTTAGGATTAATGATAACAACCAAGTGAACGACACCACATTGTAGTGTGCTCACAAAGCTACTATACGTGGCCATTTCATAAAACAAAGCGCTCATTTTAAGAAAAACAACTCCTTAGAAATAACACGCCTTCAAATATCACTTTCTGATCTCCACAGGCTGAACAAGGTTACTTACGACCAGGCAAGAGCTCAAGAGATATCCCGATTGTCAACCAAATTACACGAATTGCAGGCCCACAAATATGAATTAGCATTGAAAAAACTGAAGCTATCACATTATTGGCATGGGAACAAAACAGGCGCCCGATTAGCGAGACTAATAAATAATAGAGCTGCCAAATCACGCATCCCATTTGTCTATAACCAGTCTCGGGAAAAAATAGTGGACCCAAAGGGTATCGCTAACACCTTCGCCTCTTATTATGAATCTCTTTATAATCTCCACACAGATCCTGCTACACCGCAGCCCAAGCTTGAGAACATCCACTCATATCTTGAATCACTATCGCTTCCTTCTATCTCGGTGGAACAAGCAGATGCCCTTTCTTCCCCCCTTACAGTAGCAGAAGTGTTAGAGGCCATAAAAACCCTCAAAACAGGTAAATCCCCTGGGCCCGATGGCCTCACCAACGAATATTTTAAAGTATATAAATCTACTCTGGCCCCTTATTTAGTTAGGACTTTCAATGCAGCTATAGCTACAGGTTCATTCCCCACTGAAATGCTCATGGCATTGTTAGTGACCTTACCCAAACCGGGCAAATCCCCTGATGTGCCAGCCAATTTTAGGCCAATATCCCTTTTGAATACTGACCTAAAATTATATGCCAAAATCTTAGCCAGCAGACTATTAGACATCTTGCCACAAATCATATCTAATGATCAGGTCGGATTTGTTAAAGGCCGACAAACGCTTGACGGTACCCGTCGTTTCATCTCCTTGTTATCAGTAGCGGAACAGCGGCGAACGCCTTCTCTGCTCCTTACCCTGGATGCGGAGAAGGCGTTCGACCGCGTTCACTGGGGGTACCTAGGGTTAGTCCTGCATAAATTTGGGTTTAAAGGGAATATTCATAAAGCAATCATGGCTCTGTACACCTCTCCATGTGCTAGAGTCTTTACTTCAGGAATATTGTCCGATAGGTTCTCTATGGCCAATGGCACTCGTCAGGGGTGCCCGTTGTCCCCCCTGATATTTGCAATGGTTATGGAACCGCTAGCACAGAAAGTGAGAGAGGCAGATACTATTCAGGGGATTACAATCGGATCCAAAGAACATCGTATTGGTCTGTTCGCAGACGATGTTATCCTCTGCTTGTCATCCCCTGAAACTTCCCTGGAGGGGGTCACACGTATATTAGAAGAATTTGGTAGTCACTCATATTATAAAGTTAATAGCTCCAAATCCCTGATATTAAACATGGGTGTATCCCCCCTCGAACAACAATACTTACAAAAAAAATTCCCCTTTCCATGGTCACAGGGACAGATCCCCTACTTAGGCATTACCCTCACCTTCCCTCCTTCCAAATTAGCACTCACCAACTTGAATATCTTAACTACAACACTCCATGCAGATATTAAGTCATTTTCCTCTACACCAATCTCCTGGATAGGCCGCATTGCGGTTGCAAAAATGATACTATTACCCAAAATCCTTTTCTATTTCAGAAATCTGCCCATCCCGTTCCCTAAAACACGGCTCCGTCAATTGCAAAAACTCCTAATGAGTTATGTATAGAAAGGGCAAAATGCAAGAATATCGGAAAAAATCCTCTGTTTACCTCTAAAACTAGGGGGACTGGGGTGCCCTAACCTTGTGCAGTATTACCATGCTACGATCCTTGACCAAGCCAAATGCATGTGGCTGGCAGATAATTCTAAGCAATGGGTGGAATTGGAAAGGGTGTTAGCTAACACTCCCAACTTTCAGGTTCTGTTTTGGCAGGCGAGGTTACCGGGCAGAGGTCCATCGTCCCCGTATCTCACCATCAAAGCCACACTCCAAGTCTGGACCACCATAGCTACAAGACAAGATCTTCTTCCAACCAGAATTGGTGATTTGCCATTGGAAGTAGTTCAGGCCTGCATACCAAATACAGACTATGGTGGGTGGCTTGATGGGGGATTGAGGACTTTAAAAGATCTTATGATTGGCGGAAAATTATGTTCCTTTAATCAGATAATTAGTTCACATAATATTTCTAACAGAGATTTTTTCAAATTTCTCCAACTCCGCCACTTTGTTTCCACCCTCCCAGCGGGCCATGATCCCCCTGTGAGTATATACGAACTATTCTTTAAAAGTACCTCGCAAGGTCTACATGGTATTTCTAAGGCTTATGGCGCACTAACCTCTACCCCAGTCCCCCTTTCATGCAAGGACAAATGGGAGTCCGATTTACAGATGTCATTCTCTGATTCTCAGTGGTCCGCCACCTACCTATATAACTATAAATTTTCCCGCAGCGCTTCTCATCTGGAAGCTTCACGGAAACTATTGTACCGCTGGTATCTAACCCCGCATAGATTGGCCAAAATGTACCCCTCATGTTCCAATCTTTGTTGGAGGTGTAAAGAGGAGGTGGGTTCGCTCTATCATATATGGTGGACATGTAGAAAAATCTGTCCGTTTTGGAACCAAATATTCACCCTACTATGTGAGGTACTCCGATACTCCCCATATTGGGGACCTGAAGTAGCATTATTACATTTGAATTTAACTCATATGTGTTCTTATGACCTGTCAATTACCATGCATATACTTACGGTAGCTAAAACCAAATTAGCGCAAAAATGGAAGTGTCCAACTATCCCTGCGTTTGTGGAAATTGTACATGCCGTCCAACTCAATTGCACTTTGGAAATGGCAATAGGGGATAAAGTTGGATCGAAGCAGGTGCTCAATAAACGTTGGGATAAGTGGAAATTGTACTATGATTCGCATAACTCCAAACCTAACACCCCCATTTCAACCGCATAAGTGGGGCTCCTTTATATAATCAATGCTGGAGGAGGTACACAACATGTTGGGATGTGTTCTTTTAGGGCGTTTCAGTGCTGTTTCGCCTTTCTTGTTTTATCGGCATTTAGTAGATCATAACTCGCCATCACGATTTGTGTGGGTTTCTTTTGTTGGATGTTTTATATATTATGTTTTTATTTCTGGTCGTAGTGTAAGCCAGGTTCCCTAGAGGCACGGCTGACGCCTCTCTCTAAACACGAGAAATAACATGTGTCAGGGCGATGTTTTACTTACTCTTTACTCACCTTTTGTTTACCTTTATATGCGTTTTCCTGCTGCATGGATTTGCATAGTTATGTGTACACTGTTTTGTGTGCAGGTGCTGGAGTGTCCCAGCCGTGCTTTATTGTTATATTTGAAAAATGCTCAATAAAAATTAAAGTCTCAAAAATAAAAGCTTTTAAGCCCTGAAAAGGGCTGTTTGTTTATATTGCTAGTATATACCCTGCCTACTGGAACGCTAAATCCTTCACTGACACTCTCCTTGACCAGCAGCAGCTCTGTCCCTGATCTCTCACAGCATGCGTCTGAAGCAAGCACTGCCGGCGCCGAATTTTATATGGCAGGGTCATCTGATCAGGCCAACCAATCGCTGCTATCGACATGTATGGGTCCCACGTCATCGCAGGATGCACCAAAGAGTCTCCTGCATGTTTATTGGCTGCGAAAAAGCGCGCAAACTTACAGGAAACGGATGATGAGATTTCCTCGAGTATCGCGAGATGAGCACGTTCGCTCAGATTTTATGGTTTGGGTGTTTTTTTTTCCCCCTTCTCTTCTTTCTTTCCACTGTCACTTCAGGGGTGGGGGGGAGGGAGGGTAAGGGGTTTAAAAGTTTATATAGTCTGTAATGTATTATGATTGAAAATGTAATTAATTCGGGATATGAAAATAAAAGATTTATAAATAAATTTAAAAAAGTCTTCATCCCATTTACAGACTGTGCTGTCAATGGCTCGAAAGCTGTGTAATCATTTCAGCCATTCAAGTCGCTCTCACCACATCCTCCTCGAACTGCAGCGGAGGAATGGTCTTCCCAACCATTGTCTCATTTGCGATGTAGCCACACGGTGGTTCTCCACCCTCCACATGCTGGACCAGCTCTATGAGCAGAGGAAGGCCTTGACTGATTTCCTCTTAATGCAAGCGGACACGGCGACCCCCCTGTGTAACCTGGAACTTGGGCAGTGGCAGCTCATGCGTGACACCTGCCGCTTGCTACGACCCTTTGAGGAGGCCACCTTTCTGGTCAGTGGGCAAGACACAGGACTGAGCGCCATCATACCCATGCTTCATGTACTGGAGCTGATGCTGATGCAACTCAGTGGTGAGGGGGAAGAGGTCTTGCCACTGACGCAGCCAGGGTCGTTGGAGGAAGGCTTGGCCGAAGAGGAGGGAGAGGAATTTGAGGAGAAGGAGGAGGAGGAGGACCTGAACGCACAGGAACTCTTAGAGGAGACAGGTGGAGGAGAAGGAGATGAGCCTTCCTGCCAGACCAGATGGGGGCCAGAGGAGGATATGCAGGGCTATGAGGAGGATGAGGAGGATGGAGGCAGTACCCATTGGCAGTATGCTGTGGAGACGGAGGCGGGATCTCCTACCACTCCCTGGTGGAAATGGCTAAGCGCTGTTGATATGCTTTCGGGACGACCCACGCTTGCAACGGATTCGTCAATGGGACTTGTTCTGGCTTGCCACACTACTGGACCCACGTTATGGCAACAAGCTGTGTGAATTCATTCACCCTTCCCTACGGGAGGAAAAAAAATAATTATTATAGAGAGGAGCTGGGTGCACAGTTAGTGGCAGCCTTTGGAACACGACGCTCTCATTCACGCCATTCCCACCAGGGCCACACCAGCAGCGCTGCCTCCTCCACATCCTCCTCTAGCAGCTTGGGTGGCATGAGCAGCGGCACCAGTCTGAGCCTGATATCCATGATGCACACTTTCATGCAGCCACAGGCCGGGGTAACAGGAGAACCTGCACAGCAGCATGACATGGCGGCACGCCTCAAACAGCAAGTCCAGGTGTTTTTGGACTCTACGTTGCCACTTAACGTCCCTGAACCCCTGGACTACTGAGTGGGAAAATTAGATGTCTGGCCACAACTCGCTGAATTTGCTTTGGACATACTCTCCTGTCCGGCCAGCAGTGTGTCATCCGAGCGAGTTTTCAGCGCAGCGGGTCATATTGTCAGTCCCAGGAGAACCAGATTGTCCTGTGATACTGTGTAACGTCTGACTTTCATAAAAATGAACGTCACATGGATAGATAAGGACTTTGTGACACCTGCTCCTGATACCACAGAGTAGAATTTGGTCCTGTTGTCAACAAGATGTAGAACCTTTTCTGCTTCTATTATGGCCTATATGTGAACAAGACCTTACTGGTCATTCCACCATTACTACTGTGGCTGCTGCTTCCCTGCTACCTCTCGCCTGTCCATGGACCTTATTATTCTGCTTCCGCTGCTCATGTCACCCCATTACAACTGTTACTCCTGCCCATATAGGCTACTGCTGGGCCTTCACTGGCCTCCATGTTGACTACTGCTGCTCCTGCCCTGGCCTTCATGTTGGCTACTGCCGCTCCTGCCCTGGCCTCCATGTCGGCTACTGCCGCTCCTGCCCTGGCCTTCATGTTGGCTACTGCCGCTCCTGCCCTGGCCTCCATGACGGCTAGTGCCGCTCCCGCCCTGCCCTTCATATAGGCTACTGCTGGGCCTTCATTGGCTTCCATGTCGACTACTGCCGCTCCTGCCCTGGCCTCTATGTTGGCTACTGCCGCTCCTGCCCTGGCCTCCATGTTGGCTACTGTTGCTCCTGCCTGGCCTCCATGTTGGCTACTGTTGCTCGTGCCTGGCCTCCATGTTAACTACTGTTGCTCCTGCCCTTGGCTCCATGTTGACTACTGCTGTGCCTGCCCTTGCCTCCTTGTTGGCTACTGCTGGGCCTTAACTGGCATCCATGTTGACTACTGCTGTGCCTGCCCTTGCCTCCAAGTTGGCTACTGGTGTGCCTGCCCTTGCCTTGTTGTTGGCTACTGCTGGGCCTTCACTGTCATTCATGTTGATTACTGGTGTGCCTGCCCTTGCCTCCATGTTGCCTACTGCTGCTCCTGCCTGGCCTCCATGTTGACTACTGGTGTGCCTGCCCGTGCCTCCATGTTGGCTACTGCTAATCCTGCCTGGCCTCCATGTTGACTACTGTTGCTGGTGCCTGGCCTCCATGTTGACTACTGCTGCTCCTTCGCTGCATTTGTGACCTTTTTTCTGCATAGACCCAGGAATGGTGAATTTCCTGCATAGACCCTGTAATGGTGAATATTGAAGTCTAAAAAAATAAATTGACTTTGACAATATCGAAAAGATAATGATGTTACTGACATGTAGAGCCCTAAATTCAACCAAATACCCTACCCCCGTATCATATAGATGCTTTAAACTATGAAATCCGAAGAAATACGAAAGTCGGTCGAACCGAACTTTCCGAAAAAATCCGGAAGTCCAGTTGGAACAAACTTTTAAAAAATTCGCTCATCTCTAGCTGTCACATCAGTACGCAATGACAACAAAGTTAAATGTATGGTATAAAAACGGATACAAGTTATTTTAAGCCATTTCACAAAAATAATACAACTAAAAAACTGTACATTAGGGCACCAGGTATACACACAAATATACATCAAATAAATATAAAGTAGAAGAAGTTGTAAAGACAATGGAGATGTTTTGCTGTGAAATAACATCCAGACTGCGACTAGGACGCATTGTGGCTGTAGGCAGAGTTATATATAAACATGGTGGCACAGCTCTTTAAATGATGAAACAATCTACCTGCTTTTAGGGTCCTGTTACCCCAGGGTGCAACACTGCTCACAAAAACTGCATGTTAGAAAAACACGGCCACTATCTTCCAGAAATAGCAACACTCCTGTCCCCAGTTTGGGTTTGCTTTCGCAGCTCAGTTCCATTGAAGTGATTACTCTACCACACAAAGCCTGGGGGCAGGGGTGGTGTTTTTCCTTAAAGGGAAACAATCAGCATGATTGTGCCTATATGGTTCCCAGCATCACAGTAAAGATCATGGGTCTCCAAACTGCGGCCCTCCAGCTGTTGCGAAACCACAACTCCCATCATGCCTGGACAGTTAAAGCTTTGGATTTGGCTGGCCAGGCATGATGGGAAATGTCTTTTTGCAACAGCTGGAGGGCCGCAGTTTGGAGACCCATGGTATAGATTTACTGTGAAGCTCGCACAAGGTGTGGATGATGTTGAGAGAGAAAGTATAACGGCACTCTTAAGGCCCTATTACACGAAATGATTATTGGCCGTATTCAGCCGATAATCGTCTTATGTAATGGAAGACAACGATCAGCCGACATAAATGATGTCAGCTGATCGTTGCCGGCGTTGGTCTTTCAACATGTTGAAAGACAAAGACCAGGACAGAAACGATCTGCTGCCTACACTCTATGGAATAGGAGCAGAGACAGCAGACCACGCTATCCTCTATGGACTGCCCGGACAATCTAGCGATCACCCAGGCAGCCCCCCCCCCCCAGCAGCTCCTTGCGGCCTTCCGTCTCTCACCCGCTTGCTGCTGACACACGTAATAGCGGCGGAAGCAAGAGGAGAACGGGGAGCAAACAAGCGCTGACATTGCTCATTTGCTCCTCAACATGGCCCCGTGTAATACGCAGTACTATCCACCATGGCTACAGCTTGCGAGAAGGACCTATTCTTTCACCAGATTTAAACAGTGGCATATCCAGGTGCAGCCAACAATTTTCAGTGAATTGCAAATGCTAGCCGTGACCATGCCTTGGCCAGTAGCACTGTGTCCATGAGTGTCCTAAACACAAGTGGGTGGCAGCCAATAGTTGCACGATTTTGTATGAGAAACCTTGTGCTGCCATGGCCTATCATGGTATGGCCACTTGTGTGGCTTCACCCTAGATAGATACTCCTCCTCCTCCTCCTTCTTGCAGTTTACATAGGGCGACAACTCCATTTCGGGCCGTTATTCTGCCTGCAGCCAATAGCGTTCTTAACGGTTCAGGCCAGAAAACCACTACTGTAGCAATGAGTCAATTACGGCTTCTGGTTTTGATGAACGCTTCCTGCAAAGAAGAAAAGAGGATATACTTTGATTATTTTTGATAAAATCTGATAATATCAGTATAAAATAGATGGATATCACTTCTTTACATTGTAATTCTGAATGTAACACCTACATGTTGTATAAATTTTCAGAACGTTAGTGTAAATAATAGGAGACCTGCGGGAAGGAATTTATAAAAGGCTACTAGGTTTTTACATTTTTTTTTTTTTTTTTTAAATGTAATGTGAAAAAAAACCCAAAATACAGCACCTCTTACACCACATACAGATTGAACGTTCAGAAGCAGTTGGCTGTGTAAAGTTGGCGCTGGGTTAACTTCAATGGCAGTTGGGCTGCAGTAACCAGACTCAACCACTTTTTCCCACTAAATGTAATAGAATACAATTGTTTTTTGGGCAATTTTTTAGGGCCCAATTACAGTACCAGGAAAGGCCAGAGATTTGTAATTTACTTCTATTTAAACGCAAAATTTTTTTTTTTTTTTTTTTTATTTTTTTTTTTTTTTTTTTATATTTAATGCTTGTTTTTGGGTGTGGGAGGAAACCGGAGTACCCGGAGGAAACCCACGCAAACACGGAGAGAACATAGAAACTCTTTGCAGATGTTGCCCTTAGTGGGATTTGAACCCAGGACCCCAGAGCTGCAAGGCTGCTGTGCTAACCACTGAGCCACCGTGCTGCCTCAAGTCTTCTAGTACTTATAATCTTTATCAGCTGCTGTATGTCCTGCAGGAAGTGGTGTATTCTTTTCAGTCTGACACCGTGCTCTCTGCTGCCACCTCTGTCCCTGAAAAGAACTGTCAAATGCAGGAAAGGTTTTCTATGGTGATTTACTAGTCTGGAAAGTTCCTGTCACGGACAGAGGTGGCAGCAGAGAGAAATGTGTCAGACTGGAAATAATACACCACTTCCTGCAGGACATACAGCAGCTACCAAGTACTGGAAGACTTGACATTTTTAAATAGAAGTCATTTTCAATTCCACTGGTGGTAAAAAGATATACAGATTTGTAAACATTTTTTTCTCTGGAGTATCCCTTTAATTACTGTAGTGTCTTAGCCTTTCCAATTTAACAACAATGACCCATAACACCAGTTGTCTTGGCCACTAAAACCTTTCACAGATACATGTATACATATAGAAACACTAAAGTTAAACGTGCTGTAGTGCAGGAACTGTGAGACTACATCAGAGAATTCTAGCAATGGAAATCACAGACTGGCCTGGGTGTGAATCACTTTACTTTAATATAAAAATTTCTGTGCTTTTAAGATAAATGTTTTCTCCACGTGGTTTTACCAAACAAAGTCTAAACAGAAGCACTGCAACCAGTATAACAAATCCCCTGGGGATTCCGGCATCACATTATATTTATAACCTATTATACATATAACCTGCTTGAGTTGAGTGAGATAAAACGCTGCCATCTGGGGTGAATATGGGTGAACAAACAAAAACGGAAACTGGTGGCAATGTTTTTTATTCCTTGGAGACAGTCATCCATTTATTGAACTCCATGGGGGAGATTTATCAAAGGGGTGTAAAGTAGAATTGTCTCAGTTGCCCCTAGCAACCAATCAGATTTCACCTTTCATTTTCCAAAGAGTCTGTGAGGAATGAAAGGTGGAATCTGATTGGTTGCTAGGGGCAACTGAGCCAGTTTCACTTTACACCATGTTTGATAAATCTCTCCCTATGTGTTTCTCAAGGAAACAAGCCTGGTACAGTATGATTCCCTATAACATGAAGACGTTTGACCAGAGGTATATGGTTTACAAGCTGATGGCACAGGGCACTGAACAGCAGAGCAGGATGATAACTGAGCAGTTCTAACGTTACCTGATATTCCTGTGGAATAAAATTATCAATGATGATCATCTGAAGCCGGAGCTCACGACTCAGCTGCCTGATATTCTCCAATAACCCCTGGATTTATCTTTGGTGTTCTTGTTGTAGGTCGGCCATCTATAAAAAGTGAAGGGTAGCACAGTTCATTATTTGTAGGAAACCTTTAACCCTTTCTGGACCAGGCTAATTTTCGGTTTTGCACTTCCGTTTTTTCCTCCTTGTGCTTAAAAGGCCATAGTGCTTGCATTTTTACACCTACAGACCCACATGAGCCCTTATTTTTTGCGTCACTAATTGTACTTTGCAATGGCAGACTTAATTTTTGCACAAAATATGCAGCCAAACCAGAAAAAAAATTATATGCACGGTGAAATAGAAAAAAAAACTCAATTCTTTTTCTTGGGGGGGGGGGGGGGGGGCTTCCTTTTTACAACATGTATCCTATGGAAAAACTGACATGTTATATATGTTCCTCAAGTCAGTGCGTTTAAAATGATATTTAACATGTATAACTTTTATATTATCTGATGGCTTGTAAAAAATTCAAATAATTGTTAACAAATGTATGTTCCTTAAAATCACTCTATTTCCATGCTAATAGCGCTTTTATCCTTTGGTCTATGGGGCTGTGTGAGATGTCATTTTTTGCACCATGATGTGTACTTTCTATCGGTACCTTGATTGCGCATATGAAACTTTTTGATCGCTTTTTATTACAATTTTTCTGGATTTGATGCAACCAAAAATGCCCAATTTTGCACTATGGGATCTTTTCACGCCTACGCGGTTTACAGTACGTGATCAGGAATGTGATAAATTAATATTTTAAGCGATTACGCACGCGGCGACAGCAAACATGTTTATTTATTTATTTTTATTTATAACCTGGAAAAAAGGGTGGTGATCCAAACTTTTATTAGGGGAGGAGGCATTTTATTAATAACACTTTTTTTTTTACCCATATACTAGAAGCTCCCTGGGGGACTTCTAGCATAAGCTTACTGATCTTTCATTGAGATCTATGCAGTATAATTATACAGCATAGATCGATGAGATCAGTTTTCTATTGCTTTAGAATGCAATAGAATGTCGAGCTGGGATCAGTGCCATTACGGCGCAGACCCCGGCCGGTGCCGCATGCAAGGATCCACACCACTAGACATCAGAGAAGGCTAAAATAAAGTATTCAAATGCAGCTGTCTACTTTGACAGCTGCATCTGAATACTTAATTAGTGGGCACGGCGATCGGACTGTGCCTGCTAATAGCCGCGGTCCCGGGCTACATGCCGAACACGGGACCGTGGGGGTTAAGAGTGGGGTCGCCGTATGGTCCCGCTCTAAACTCCCCCACCCGCGTGAGGACGTACAGTTACGTCCTCGTATGGGAAGGGGTTAAAACCGTGCAAGGACAACTAAGCCTAAGGCTACAGTCACACGTACATAGGACCAATGTTATTCAATGGCTCTGTTTACACATCCATACGTGAGTACAGGGCCGCGATCTGTGCCGCAAAAATAGGATCTTCAAGAGAATGATGTTTGACCTCAGGAAGATCAACCAAAACGCAGCAGAGACACCATCACGTTTCTCAACGTCAGTGAGACATTGCAAAAATAGGACCTGCTGTAATGTGGAATGTAACTTGCGGCACAGATCGCCATGCTAATGATGTGCCAATGTAGTGCTCGGTGTAGCATGGAGCACTACAGACGCACATTTCTCCACTACGGGCATGTGAATGTAGCCTAAAACTAGTAAAAGGTTGTCGACCTTTAACAATGTTGCAAATTATCTTGCAAAACATACTGTAATAGCTTTTTACAAAAAATGGCTGATTTTGTTACTGCTACAACAAACAACCAAAAAAACTAGTATAAACATAAAATGTAATACCGTAATTAGAAGAGGAAATGTAATATGAGAACTAATATTTGTAGTGGAGTGTATTACAGGTGTCACGCTTCAGATGAACCTCTCATGGACCTCAGATCTGCAAGGTTTATCGGAAGAGACGAAAAAATAACTCCTAAGGGCCCCTTCACACGTCCGTGTCAGTTTTTACTGTCAGAAAATCCTGATCAGGAGGCCTCAAATGTTTTCAGGAAAGTACCAGGATTTCCTCACAGTAATCCGTTTTTACCTTCAGGAAAAGCCTTTAGGATTTCCTGATCAGAAGAAAAAAATATGACGTAATGGGAGATGTAGTTCTGCAAACTGGATGGTCACAGCTTGCAGAACTACAACTTCCATCATGCCCGATTGCAGGGCATGATGGGAGTTGTACTTCTGCAACCTTGATGGGTGTGTGTCGCGAGTGGCAGTAGCGGGTGGTTGCCGCGGGGTGGTATTGGTGCCGCGGGGGTTGGCGGGGCACTGCTCAGGTCCGGGAGGTGGGAGGGTGTCCGTGCTGCTGAGGTACAGGGAGGGGAGGAGGAGACAGCAGGAGGATGGGACACACCAGGAGCAGCGGCAGAAGGAGGCCTGGGGGAGCAGACTCCTGAGGTCCGGTGAGTGGAACTCCGGATGCTTTCCTGATGTGCATGAGGAAAGCGCCCGGGGCTCGGGCGCTCCCATAGACCGGTTCTAAAAAATCAGGTTCTATTTTCCGGAAGGAACACCCTTCCGGAAAAATACAGAAGGGTGTCCGTGTCTAATGAAAGTCTACGCATCCGGAAATCTGTCCGGATTTCCTGATAGAAAATCTGGGTGGTTTTTCCGGACGTGTTAAGGGGGCGTTAGCAGTGTCTCCTACTAAAAGAAAAAAAAACTGGATGCTATACATTCATAATGTATGAAACCAAAATAGGCCATAGAAAGAAAGCTAGGAAGCATATCGATGTAATGGAGGTGGATGGGATTGTTACTGTGATGGGTAATTTAAAACCTAGTCATTTGCCATCACTTCTTATAATGAGAATGTTCAAGCATAAGACATTACATGAGTGTACATTCAGCGATGCACTATCTGGAGGAAAGGTCTGAGTCTACAATAAACCAATTTCCTATTGACATTTTGATAAATGATTTAATGTCTGATCTTAATAAAAGCAACAAAATGCGTACTCCCCCCCACCCCCGACCTGGAACGCTTGAAAGAAAGGCATAGTGACTTTTAATGCCTTTAATTGTACAAAGCATAATAGGGATCTCGATAAAACAACTTTCTATATTGATCAGCTTATTGCCACTGGTTTCGCTTTATATAGCCCCTAGTGATAAGCTAGGGGAAGATCCAAAAGGACATGTATTTCCCCGGCAGCACAAGTTACAAACCACCGTTGCAAGTGTCCAGGAGATGGAATCTTCTTGTTAGGTGCCCAGAGTGCTTTCTATTGAGAGAATTCTCTCAGCTATGAATGAGCGTTAGCAGTTTCCTGACTGGATGCTACAGCTATCAGTCATCACTGAGAGGACAGGTCAGGAGCAACACCACCTGGGCACTAGCGGCAGAGGTGGCACAACATTAGGAATGGTTGGACTTCCCTCCCAGACCTCTGTATAGGTGCTATCAAAACTGCCAGCAGGTCTCCACAAAATGGCCACCCATGTTTTACAATGCCACTGTTTGCAACACCTCTTCTCCTTGACCCTCTAGCAAGGGACCACATTCTATGATGTTCCACCAGAAAACTGCTTGTTCTTATGTGTAACAGGAAGTGGCCTGTCCTGTATCGGCTGACTTCCTGTGAATTACATAATTACAACACCAAACAGAACCCTCTGCCTCCCCCACCCGGCTCTATCTGTATGTCCTATTTGTAGAATACTCCTGCTATTTCTATTGTACTGATGCAAATCCATACACTGATTATTTGTACAATTATAAACTCCTCTGACTGACACTGCCAGTCTGTGTGCAGGTCCCCTAGTGTCCTGTCATGGAGCCTGACACTCATCTCCTGGTGCTAACGCTGGTGCATTGCACTGGACTGTCAAATCAGCAGGCTGTACTACCAGATCTGTCATGGCAGCTCTGAAGGCCTTCAGGATTCTGGGTGGTACGGATTGAACCCCTGTGTAGATCCCTTTATTGCTATTGATTGTGGCAGCTAGAATGTTAAGTGTCAGCTCCTGATGCATCCCAGACCCATGGTGTAATATACATAGAAAAAAGAATTTCGATCAAACTTTGTACAATGCTGGGTTAGTAGTTGTCTAACAACACAAGTTATACACTTTTATAGTAATTAACCCATTAAGGTCAAAGCCAATTTTTGTTTTTGCGCTTTTGCTTTTTCCACTTTATGTTTAAAAGGCCATAGCACTTGCATTTTTTCACTTAGAGACCCACATGAGCCCTTATGACTAACTTTATTTTTCCATAAAATATGCTGCGAAACCGGAAAAAAATAATTTGTGCTGTCAAATTGAAAAAAAAAAGGAATTTGTTTTAATTTCAGGGAGTTTTGTGTTTACGCCGTTCACCCAGGGATAAAACTGACTTGTTATGCATGTTCCTCAAGTCGCTGTCGATACCTAGATTGCACATAGGTGACTTTTTGATAGCTTTTTATTAAATTTTTTCTGGATTTGATGCGACTAAAAATGCACAATTTTGCACTTTGGAATTTTTTTGACCTGACGCCGTTTACCGTGCGAGATCAGGAATGTGATAAATTAATAGTTCTGGCGATTACGCACGCGACGATACCAAATATGTTTATTTATTTATAAAATGGGAAAAGGGGGGTGATTTGGACTTTTATTAGGGGAGGGGGCTTTTTTATTAATAAAAACACTTTCACTTTTTTTTTTTTACATTATCTAGAAGTCCCCCTGGGGGACTTCTATATACACAGCACTGTTCTCTCATAGAGATCAATGCTGTGTATATACACAGCAAAGATCAGTCACATCATTGATAGATTGCACTGGCCTGCTGCAGGCCATAGCAATCTAGAAGAACGGATGCGATCGCGGGGGGGGAGATCCGACCCACTAGACACCAGGGAGATTATGTATAAAGTACTTCAATGCAGCTGTCATGTTTGACCTCTGCATTGAAGTGCTTAGTTAGGTGGCGCGGCAACGGGACCCATGCCGGCTAATAGAGACGCTCTCCGGCTGCCAATCACAGGCGGGAGCAGCGCTGTTTAGAGCGGGGTCCCGGCGGGCCCCCTTTCTGAACTCCCCCCGCGTCACCATGACGTACCAGATACGTCATGGGACGCTAAGGGGTTAAACACTGGTTTAACATTAAACACCAAGATCAATTACACTGATCAATGTATATCTGTGGTCCAGCCACAATCTACAGCTACTGTAATATGGTCTTAAAGCATCAAGCAACACTGCAATAAATCATCTGAACAACTTGCCTCAGATTTTGCTGCCATTTACATGGTCCACACTTTCTTCAGTTTCTTGGTTTTACCCAGTGCCTCCTCCTGTAAGCTTGTGTATTTCTCCTCAATATCCAGCCGCTCTTGCTGTGCAAACACAAATATACCAAGAATAAATTGCAAAATTCCAAATAAATAAAAAGAGCTTTAAAGAGGACCCATAGCTAACCCAAAAAATGATATTCTAATAACAGGAGTGCACATCAGGTGATCGGCATGATAAACTCAGGGGATGTGTATTAGGCATACACACCCCTCAATGTAAAGCACCCATACCCCCAGACTGTATAATTATGCCCATCACCTAATAGTCACTCTCATTATTATAACTGCAGTATTCACAGTAACATCTAACATGTTGAAGATTCCCGATTACACCAGGTATCACTCCTGAGAACCACTGTGACCCAGAGATACACTGACCAGAAGGGACATCCGACTTGTTTACTCCATAGACTCTAATGAAGCAAATGAACTGAATCTGGAAAACTAGGGAGAGAAGTGCGCTTCCCTCAGGAGACCAAGCAGTAACTTTACAAAAAGGTCAAAATTTACTGCAAATAACAGTAACACTTTAAGTTATAGTGAAACTATAAACCCATGTAGAAATCGTAGTGAAGAAAGTGTCAATCCAGCACTACAGTAGTCAATTAAAACTTGTAGCTTTACTGCATATGAAAGGTTAAAACTCTATGACGGAAGCAAAAAAAGAGTAGGACAACGCGTTTTGTCTGCATGTGCGCTTAATCAGGTCACCTTCTGCTCTATGATTTCTACATGTCTATAGGTCAGGTTTGCGAGTATGCTTTGTGACCTGTACAAAGGGAGAGAGTAGGTTCAACTCTTATCTATATACTGGTGTCACCTTTTACTGTAAGGGCCCTATTACACCAACAGATGTCTAACAGATTATCTGACAGATTTTTTCAGCCAAAGCCAGGAATGGACTATAACCAGGGAACAGGTGTTAAAGCAAAGACTCCTTTGCTCCTCTTTTCAAATCCATTCCTGGCTTTGGTTAATAAAAATCTGTCAGACTTCTGTTGGTGTACTTGGGCCCTAATTCTGCACACATCACTTCCTAGCAGTCACCTCTTTATCATCACAGACAGAACACAAAGTCTCAACGATTTAGGCTTAGTGGTCAGAATGAAAGTTGCATGATTTAACGATCATTTTCTATTTTCTGATGACAAATTCCTTTTATGTTATTAATTAAAATGCATAAACTCATGTGATGGCTACTGCTGTGACTTGATGAAGATGATGAAGATGAATAATGATAATGAAGATGATGATTAGTATTATTATTGTAGATGGTAACACTGTTCATTTCCCCATGGCCTCTATTGGGCAATAACTCCTAACCACAAACCTACTTTTCTTCCAGCTCTCTTCGCAGCTTCTCCGCTCTCCTTCTTCGCTCTCCAAGCTCCTGATTTGATTCATCCAATAGTTTCTCCTGTTCCTCTGCCTTAGCCAACAAATCTACCCCTCCAACGATAACCTCTCTCTCCAGAGCGGATAGCTTCTCAAGGAGAGACTGATGTTCCTGTCTACAAGAAAAAGGCAATAAGAACATTACATTTATGACCTGTACACCTGTTCCCACATTAAGAATTTTGGAAAGTCAGAACAGCAGAATGCATATTTGATAGATTCCATCCCCTCCTCAGTTGATCTTGATGGACATGTGTCTTTTTTCAACCATGCTAACTACGAGTATGTGCAAACTGAGGAAATTTACGGAAAAACAGTCACGGAATCCGCCGATCGCGTTCAATCTTTGGAAAGATGGCGGAATCTGCCCACGCATAGAATGGAGTCTATGACACGGGCGGAGACATGTGCTCCCACCACAGTCAGCGAGCAGCAGATTCCGCAACAGATTTTCTGTCAAATTTCCTCAGTGTGCACGTACCCTACATAAGCAAAATTTTTAACATAAAGACATAAAGACATAATTCCTGGGTTTATCGGTTGCAGAGCAAGCCGAGCTTGCATTCATGACCTAACCCTTCCCAGCCTTCCTCTGGGTAAGTTAAATATGCAAAACAAGAGTCCGTGGAGCCTCAGTTACGAGTCTCAAAACACAGGATAGCCAGATATCTCTAGCCTGTTGCCAACGGGGTGCCTCCACGATGGGGAGAGCACCACACCACCCTGATAAATAACCCCTTAAGTCCCACTCGGTTGCGAGTATTGGAACATAGACAGGGAAACAACAGGGTGGCCCCTTTTGTCAATGTCTAACTCAAGGTGCGAGTATTGCGATCATGACAAGGGCTTGCAAAGGCAGGCTTCCACCCACAGACAGCCGTTTCGGGGTTTTTGCCCCTCGTCAGTGTGGGGTAGGATTCTGGCTAGTTGGGGCAATAAAAATCAACCAACAAAACACAGTAATCACTGAACTCAAGGAGAAAAGTGAAAAAAATTCCAATGAAGTACTCAATCAAGAGTCTCCACTGATGCCCCCAAAAATTTAAATATGCAAAACAAGAGTCCGTGGAGCCTCAGTTACGAGTCTCAAAACACGGGATAGCCAGATATCTCTAGCCTGTTGCCAACGGGGTGCCTCCACGATGGGGAGAGCACCACACCACCCTGATAAATAACCCCTTAAGTCCCACTCGGTTGCGAGTATTGGAACATAGACAGGGAAACAACAGGGTGGCCCATTTTGTCAATGTCTAACTCAAGGTGCGAGTATTGCGATCATGACAAGGGCTTGCAAAGGCAGGCTTCCACCCACAGACAGCCGTTTCGGGGTTTTTGCCCCTCGTCAGTGTGGGGTAGGATTCTGGCTAGTTGGGGGCAATAAAAATCAACCAACAAAACACAGTAATCACTGAACTCAAGGAGAACAGTGAAAAAAATTCCAATGAAGTACTCAATCAAGAGTCTCCACTGATGCCCCCAAAACGGCAAAAACCCCGAAACGGCTGTCTGTGGGTGGAAGCCTGCCTTTGCAAGCCCTTGTCATGATCGCAATACTCGCACCTTGAGTTAGACATTGACAAAAGGGGCCACCCTGTTGTTTCCCTGTCTATGTTCCAATACTCGCAACCGAGTGGGACTTAAGGGGTTATTTATCAGGGTGGTGTGGTGCTCTCCCCATCGTGGAGGCACCCCGTTGGCAACAGGCTAGAGATATCTGGCTATCCCGTGTTTTGAGACTCGTAACTGAGGCTCCACGGACTCTTGTTTTGCATATTTAAATTTTTGGGGGCATCAGTGGAGACTCTTGATTGAGTACTTCATTGGAATTTTTTTCACTGTTCTCCTTGAGTTCAGTGATTACTGTGTTTTGTTGGTTGATTTTTATTGCCCCAACTAGCCAGAATCCTACCCCACACTAACGAGGGGCAAAAACCCTGAAACGGCTGTCTGTGGGTGGAAGCCTGCCTTTGCAAGCCCTTGTCATGATCGCAATACTCGCACCTTGAGTTAGACATTGACAAAAGGGGCCACCCTGTTGTTTCCCTGTCTATGTTCCAATACTCGCAACCGAGTGGGACTTAAGGGGTTATTTATCAGGGTGGTGTGGTGCTCTCCCCATCGTGGAGGCACCCCGTTGGCAACAGGCTAGAGATATCTGGCTATCCCGTGTTTTGAGACTCGTAACTGAGGCTCCACGGACTCTTGTTTTGCATATTTAAATTTTGGGGGGCATCAGTGGAGACTCTTGATTGAGTACTTCATTGAAATTTTTTTCACTGTTCTCCTTGAGTTCAGTGATTACTGTGTTTTCTCTGGGTAAGTTAGCAACAAATGCCAATGACTGCAGAGCTTGCAAACATCAATGAGAAAACTACTGTACTGGACTCACACAGACCGATCCCCTCAATCAATTCTTATAATCAGAGACACCAGAATCTGAAATCTGTTGGCAAAGATAAAAACAACTTTGGTTTAAAAATAAATAAATATCAAGGGAACTATAAAAAAAAATACTGATAGACTGCAAGTGATAAGCAATGACAAATAACTAAAGTGCCAGAACGAGAAGGTTTCTTGGGAAATGAAAAGTGTCTGTGCTTTTTTATTTTTATTTTTTGACATGATGAAAATTTGGTGCAGATTTTTGGCTGTGATACCAGTAAGTATGTGAATGGGATCTGCATACGCTGTGTGAAGAATGTGGTTCCTATACATAGTTTTTATATTTACTTCTGCCACAAACTGTTTCGTAGTATACAAAGAATTATAAAAAAAATCCCATTACTTTAGGGAGGAACAAGTATTGTTTAATAGTAAGAAAAGAAAAGCTATTGCAGAGCTCTATTACCCATATGGGTGACAAGGCTGAGGCCTACTGATTCTGCATGGAGTTTAACCCCTTCACTGCTCAGCATCTTTTCATTTTTGCACATTGTTTTATCTCCTTATGTTTAAAAGTTCATAGCACTTGCATTTTTTCACCTCAAAACCCACACAAGTCCTTTTCGAGACACTAAGGGGGAGATTTATCAAAGGGTGTAAAATTAAGACTGGTGCAAACTGCCCACAGTAACCAATCACAGCTCCTGTTTCCTTTCACCAGAGCTGGAAGCTGAGCTGTGATTGGTTGCTGTGGGTAGTTTGCAGCAGTCTAAATTTTAATATTTAGTGTTTTTTTCCGCATTTTATGGGACCAAAAATCTGCGATTTTGCACTTAGTCTTTTTTTATTTATAAACATATTCTTATTGACTTTTTGCAAATATAAAGTTTGTACAAACATGGACAATAACACCGTCCAATACAAAGAGAAAAATACAATTGAACATGTCCAGTTAGTTGTGTTTCCTGGTGAGACATTAACATGGGAATGATGGGACCCCTTCCTGCCCCTCAAACTTCTCCCCGTGAGGGAAAGAACAATTGTATAAATGCAACACAGGATCCAACACCAATCAGTTTCAGAATGTCTGTCTACAGGTCAGCTGACAGGGAGAAGTCTTAAAGAACCCAGTGTGTTTGCCACTACACGTTCTTATCTCTTGCGGCTGATAGTGAGATTATATAAGTGTTTGCCAATGAAGGAAAAACCGCTTCGCTCCCTGAGATTTATGAGTCTATCCCAAAGAGGAGTTTCAGTTGTGAAATTACCATGGGGATATCCGGGACTGCCTCTTCCAGTCAGACCTGGGACAGACATCTCAGGGCCACATGCAGTACTGTATGTATCATTTCTAGGATTGATAATACAGTATCCTCCTCATCCGGTGGCCTAAGTTGATGAAAAAGGAAAACCTGCAGCGACTCCAAGACCACCTAATAATATACCCGTCATGCGGCCATTAATGGTAAACAGAGAGGGCTCCCAGCGTGAGCCCTCTCTGCAGCCCGCAGTCCCCGGTTGCTATGTGCAGCCAGGGACCGCGGGTATTAGCCGGCGCGGGCAGATCGCCGCGGCCGGCTAATTAACTAAGTCAAAGATGACAGCTGCATTTCAATAGTGTATGTGGCCCCTGTCCCTGGTGTCTAGTGGGGAATCTCACCTCCGTGATGCGATCGCGGAGGGGAGATCACTTGTATTGAGCCGGCCGGGGCTCAGCGTCGCTTTGACGCTGATCCCGGCTCGGCAATCTATGTATGTGGTCTGCAGCAGACCATTATAATAGAGCCATGATCTGATAGATCATTGCTCTATTATATACACAGCATTGATCTCAATGGGAGATCAGTGCTGTGTATATAGAAGTCCCCCAGGAGAACTTCTAATTACTGTATGTGAAAATAAAAAAAAGTGTTTTTATTAATAAAAAAAACCTCCCCTAAAAAATTTTTTAATCACCCCCCTTTTCCCATTTTATAAATAAAAATAAATAAACAAACATGTTTGCTTTCATCGCGTGCGTAATCACCCGAACTATTAAATCATATTCCTGATCTCGCACGGTAAACGGTGTAAGCGCCAAAAATCCCAAAGTGCAAAATTGCGCATTTTTGGTCGCATCAAATCCCCAAAAATTGTCATAAAAAGCGATCAAAAAGTTGCATTTGCGCAATCCAGGTACCTGTCAGGACTGGCCGCTAAGACAGACAAGATGGTAGTCACAGAGAGTGCACCCTAAACTAAGCCCCGCCCACTGTCCCTACCTACTTGCCGCAATCCATCCTAAGATGGCGGTGGGCAACTTGGAGGCGGTCCCTGTACTGGCTAGGTGGGACACAAGGACAAGACAGAGAAAACACAATAAAGAATAGTCAACAGTCCGGGTCACAACAATCGGGCAGCAAAAGTACAAAATCCCAATCCTGTAAGCAAAGTCAAAAAACAAGCAATATGGTCAATGGCAGGCAGCTAGCAAGGATGGTCAGAACACAAGGCAGAAAGGGCAAAGTAAGGACAGACTATAGCAGAACCACAAGCAGGCAGAGACAAGCTCAATATCCGGCACTAGAATGAGCCTCAGCAAAACACTTATAGCGACCCAGGAGACAGTTCCTGCCCCCTAATGGACAAGGCTCCTGGTTCCAAACAGAATCACCTGTGGATCAGAACTGGCAGCAGTGTAACTCCTTCATAGCCAGAGCACACAGCAAACGGGTGGGGCTGAACACAATACTAGAAATAGGCCAGTGTTCAGACAGGGTTCAGGTTACTGCACAAACATACAAAAACACTGACTTCTGACTTTTTGGGTTTTAAGCAGGTGTCAGAAAAGTTACCACAGGTATAACTGGCTTGTGGCGGCCAAGCGTTCATAGCGACGTCGCTTTTTGATCCTTCGATGTCGGCTCTTCCTATCATTGTGAAGCAGAATTCACCAAGCGTTGGATTGTTCACCCACTAATAGGGAACGTGAGCTGGGATTAGACCGTCGTGAGACAGGTTAGTCTTACCCTACTGATGATCTCGTTGTCGCAATAGTAATCCTGCTCAGTACGAGAGGAACCGCAGGTTCAGACATTTGGTGTATGTGCTTGGCTGAGGAGCCAATGGGGCGAAGCTACCATCTGTGGGATTATGACTGAACGCCTCTAAGTCAGAATCCCCCCTAAAAGTGACGATACCGCAGTGCCGAGGAACCCAGGTTGGCCTGGGATAACCGGCCCCCTCCGCCGCGGGGGGGGGGCGGCGAGTAGAGCCGCACGCCTCTGGACCGGAGCGCGGCAGGAAGGTCGCCGCCTCTCTCCCGGAGCGCATCGCACGTTCGTTGGGAACCCGGTGCTAAATCATTTGTAGACGACCTGATTCTGGGTCAGGGTTTCGTGCGTAGCAGAGCAGCTACCTCGCTGCGATCTATTGAAAGTCATCCCTTGAGCCAAGCTTTTGTAAAAAACAATAAAAAAAAATATATAAAAAAAACACTGAATATCAGCGCCATCTCAGGCGCGCAGCACGAGCCAAGGGGCGCACAGAGTTCGGCACAGGCAAATTCATGACAGTATCAATAGAAAGAACACATCATGGCGCAAAAAATGACGCCTCCCAGCCCTATAGTTCAAAGGATAAAAGCGCTATAAGCCTGGGAATAGAGCGATTTTAAGGAACATATATTTGTTAACAATGGTTTGAATTTTTTACAGGCCATCAGATAATATAAAAGTTATCCATGTTACATATCGTTTTAATCGTAATGACTTGAGGAACATATATAACAAGTCAGTTTTTCCATAGGACACACAGCGTAAAAATGAAGCCCCCCCAAAGAAAAAGAATTGCCTTTGTTTTTTTCAATTTCACTGTGCATATAATTTTTTTCTGGTTTCACAGCATATTTTATGCAAATAACAATTAGTGACGCAAAAAATAAGGGCTCATGTGGGTCTGTAGGTGTAAAAATGCAAGTGCTAGGGCCTTTTAAGCACAAGGAGGAAAAAACGAAAATGCAAAAACGAAAGTTAGCCCGGTCCTTAAGGGGTTAAGAAAGATATTATGAAATGCATTATAGAGGATTAGAGATCGTTGCCTTACGTGGTCCAGTCCCTACGATACCATCCAATGTGTGGTCTCGTGATTTCACCGCCAAGTGCCTTAATCTCGTGGAACAAATCGCGTGTAACTTATTTATACAGAGAAAGTGAGCTGGGGGAAGATTAAACTTTTTGCACCTACACTGTTTTTGCACCTACACTGTTTTCTGTGTGAGATCAGGAATGCGAAGATGTAATAGTTTGGGCGTTTACACGCGTGGCGATATCGAATGTGTTTGGTTTTTTTAAAATAAAATGGGAAAAGGGGGGTGATTTAAACTTTTATTATAGGATGGGAGTTTCTTATTATTGAAAAAAATATATACTCTTGGTTTAAGAGTAACTTGGTTTAAGAGCATTTTGGTTTAAGAGGTCACAGTTTTTTAAAATTGTGACTTGGTTTAAGAGCATTTCTTTGGTTTAAGAGCTCCCTGTACTGGGTGGGAGCGCGAGCGGGGGAGGCGCATGGTCTGCATAACGGGGTCTACAGCACTGTACTCTGACCCAGGAAGTCTCCCTCACCTTCCAAATCATAGCAGATCCAATTCAGGCTGGGGCTTGCATCAGGGGACAGGACTGTGGAAGTAATCTCTTTATAGCTGTAACCCCTCTCTCCCCGGACAGAGAGTGCTGCTATACTGTGCCCACATTCCTTCATTCTCCCTACAGTCTCTGTCAGCCCTTGTGTTTCCTATCCTCTCCACTACTGTACAATAACTTATAATATCACATATTCTGCTGTTTCTGAATGTTTGTTTCATCTGTTCTACATGTAATTCAGAATAAAAAATATTTTTGGGGTGTGGAACCAATTGTCTGCATTTCTATGATTTTTAATGGGAAAATTTGCTTTGGTTTAAGAGTGATTTGGATTACAAGCACGAATCTGAACAAATTATACTAGTAATCCAAGGCACCACTGGATATATATATATATATATATATATATATATATATATATATATATATATATTAAAAAATATATATATATATATATATTTTTTTTATTTATTTTTTTTTTTTTTCTTACACTAACTTGAAGTCCCCCTTGGGGACTGCTATTATAACTGCACTGATCTCTCAGAGATCAAAGCATTACATATGTCCTGCATTTTTCCATAAGGTCAGTGCTTGATTACTATAGACTGTTGGAGCCCATACTAATCAAGTGCCGAGCCGGGATCAGTGTCATTGCAGCGCAGAGCCCCTACCCGGCTGGAAGCAGGGATTGCTCCTCTGTGATTGCATGATGGGGGAGTGATCCCACCACAGATGGGGTTTTTAAGCCATTTGAATGCCATGGTCAGTTGTACAGCCGCATTTAAATGGTTAATTAGCCTGCACGGACAATCAGATGTGCAAGCTAATAGCTGCAGTTATGTCAGCCAGGGAAGGCGCTGTACAGAAAGGGCTTGCACTGTGAGTCCTCTCTGTAAATCCCTTAAAATCATGATGACATCCCCGGACATCAAAATGGGTTAAGGGGTTAAGAGGATGGAAACACCTGAAAACCCAGCAATGGGCTGATACAACCCTGAAAATATAGCTCTGCTTAAGGGTATGTTCACACTACGTAAAACTACGGGCGTGGTTCTCGCCGCAGAACTACGGCCGTAGTTTTGCGGGGTGGAACATAACCTTACTTTCTATGGGAAGCTCTGATGCGGGCGTGTGCTGATGCGCCCGCATCAGAGCTCTGCGGCCGAAAGGATCATCCGGCCAGAGACTGGCCGTTCCGTGACCCGGCCGGGGTCACGGAGCGGCTGGTCTCTTACGTAGTGTGAACATAGCCTTAATAAGTACAACGTGGCTATTGTTTTACAACCCAACCACAAATAGGAAAAAATCATGTGCTTGTTACTTTTCTGGACACCGTCTACCTTTGCCAACTTCTCACAATTTCTGGCAGGAGGGTAGCAAAGGAGCAGTGTTGTTTCAATGTGTACAATGTGGGAGTTGTGTTGTGTCAATCCGTACAGTGTGTGAGCACATGGCATAAAACTGAAAAATTATTACTCTCAGGAGTAGCCTTTTAGTTTAAACACTGAGAAAACTAGTAACAGTGATTTCCATTCACAGATGGTAGAGTATATTAAACTGATAAGAACAGATACTACACTGGATCTTAGCCAAAAGGCCGAGAAGCGATAAGATGGTAAAGTCTATTCTGGGAGAGGGATTCATGTGTGTAGGCCTAAATTTTCTTGTGCTACTATGATTGATGGCCTATCTTCAGCTGTGCGGTGCTTGCATTACACAGTGAATGGGGCCATAGGTAGTTCGCTCTGCTCACTGTAATGGTGGTGCCAAGTTACTGCACCTCAGCTCCTCTTCAAGTCAAGGGACGCTGAGGTGCGTAAATCTGCCCAGGCCACTATGCAGTAAATACAGCCAACTGCTTGTAGCCCTGTTAACTGCGTAGTGCAGGGGCCAAACAGCTAACAAGCAGGGGTGCAGGGTGTCAGCACCCCGCTGGTCATTGATTTACTGCATAGCCCAAGGACAGGCCATTAATCATATTAGTCTGGAAGATCCCTTTAAAAGGAGTAATCCTGTTTGATGCTACCTACACAAAATAACTTTCCCAATATCCCAAGTAACTGGAGAGATTCCTTTAAACTAAAGCAAATGCAGAAAAAAAGCTGCTCACAATAACATATCGAGTTCCTGATTATACCTTTCAAAGGGCCTATACATAAAAAGAACTGGGATTGTTATGGGTTGCTAAGAGTACCTCCTTAACTTGGAATACTTCTATAAAAACAAATTTAATTTAAGTTTTCTCCCCCTCTTCTCTCTCTTTGGGGGGTAGGGAATGGTAATATGTTAAATTAGAAATTATGCCATGTGTATTTGTTGGTACTAAGGATGGTCCGAAACTGCCGAGGTTCGGGTTCGTATGAACCCGAATGCTCGGCATCAGATTCCCACTGTCTGCCCGCTCCGTGCAGCAGGTGGATACAGCGGGAGGACCGCCTGGAAAACCGGGATGGCTATGGCTGTATCCCAGTTTTCCAGGTGGTCCTCCCGCTGTATCCACCCTCTCCACGGAGCGGGCACACAGCGGAAATCAATGCCGAGAGTTCGGGTTCGTAGGAACCCGAACCTTGGCCGATTCGGACCATCCCTAGTAGGTACAATAACTATATGAATGTATATGTAGTTTTTATATTTTGTGATATCAAAATAAAATATTAAAGGGAAAAAAACAAATACACATAAAAAATTCTGGAAAATCTGTGTTGACAAACAGACAGCACTACATTATCTAGAGCAGTGCTTCCCTACCTTTTCCACCTCGGGGCACACCTACTAAATAATGTTCTACAAAATAAGAAAACCGTCATACAGTGACTCACAGGTGACGTCTTCTTTGATCTAAGGAGTCACTTTCCCTTTTCCTCTCCATCCGCCATGATGATTTCTTCCAGCTACTTTTCATCTCTTCAGAACCTGCAAGACAAACAATTTAGGCTCCGCACATTTCTAGCAACTTCTTTTCCTTTCTCCCTCCTGTAGGCTTCCAAAGTAACTGCGCTGTTTGGTGTTATGTGCAGTAAAGCGAGTAGGAATGTGGGATTCCCCCTGTATGTAGGATCCCCTGCTGTGATAAACTAATAATGCCCCCAGAGGTGCCCCCATGAACTAATAATGCCCCCAGAGGTGCCCCCATGAACTAATAATGCCCCCAGAGGTGCCCCCATGAACTAATAATGCCCCCAGAGGTGCCCCCATGAACTAATAATGCCCGCAGAGGTGCCCCCATGAACTAATAATGCCCCCAGAGGTGCCCCCATGAACTAATAATGCCCCCAGAGGTGCCCCTATGAACTAATAATGCCCCCAGAGGTGCCCCCATGAACTAATAATGCCCGCAGAGGTGCCGCCATGAACTAATAATGCCCCCAGAGGTGCCCCATGAACTAATAATGCCCCCAGAGGTGCCCCCATGAACTAATAATGCCCCCAGAGGTGCCCCCATATACTAGTAATGTCCCCAGAGGTGCCCCCATGAACTAATAATGCCCCCAGAGGTGCCCCCATATACTAGTAATGTCCCCAGAGGTGCCCCCATGAACTAATAATGCCACCAGAGGTGCCCCCATATACTAGTAATGTCCCCAGAGGTGCCCCCATATACTAATAATGCCCCCAGAGGTGCCCCCATGAACTAATAATGCCCCCAGAGGTGCCCCTATGAACTAATAATGCCCCCAGAGGTGCCCCCATGAACTTATAATGCCCCTAGAGGTGCCCCATGAACTAACAATGCCCCCAGAGGTGCCCCCATATACTAATAATGCCCCCAGAGATGCCCCCATATACTAATAATGCCCCCAGAGGTGCCCCCATGAACTAATAATGCCCCCAGAGGTGCCCCCATATACTAATAATGCCCCCAGAGGTGCCCCTATGAACTAATAATGCCCCCAGAGGTGCCCCCATATACTAATAATGCCCCAGGGGTGGCCTCCATACAGTAATAATGCCCCCAGAGGTGCCCCCATGAGCTAATAATGCCCCCAGAGGTGCCCCCATATACTAATAATGCCCCAGGGGTGGCCTCCATACAGTAATAATGCCCCCAGAGGTGCCCCCATGAACTAATAATGGCCCCAGAGGTGCCCCCATGAACTAATAATGCCCCCAGAGGTGCCACCATGAACTAATAATGCCCCTAGAGGTGCCCCATGAACTAATAATGCCTCCAGAGGTGCCCCCATATACTAATAATGCCCCCATATACTAATAATGCCCCCAGAGGAGCCCCTATGAACTAATAATGCCCCCATATACTAATAATGCCCCCAGAGGTGCCCCCATGAACTAATAATGCCCCCAGAGGTGCCCCCATATACTAATAATGCCCCCAGAGGTGCCTCTTATATACTAATAATGCCCCCAGAGGTGCCCCCCATGAACTTATAATGCCCCCTGCTCTGCCCCTAAAAAAAAACCAATCCTACTCACCTAATCCGCGCTGTGGCTGCAGGCAGCAGCTCTCCTCCTCTTCGGGCTCCATCTTGCGAGCCGCGGGGACGGGACTTCCGGCAGGCGTGATGACGTCACATCATCACGCCTGCCGGAGAGGTCACATCCCGGCCTCCAATAGGCTGCTGGCATGAAGTGTCGGCGGCCTATGGGAGTGAATATAGGAGCAGGATGCTGACACTTCCTGCTCCTATATTCTGCTTACTTTAATGTTCAGCCCGCTCATAGTGCGGGCGGAACATGAAAGTGATCCGTGCATCCCGAGAACCTGCGCGGCCGCAGCTTCTCGGGATGCTTAAAGAGACAGCGCACATTTCCCACCGGGATCCCGCGGCACCCCTGGCGGGTTCTCCCGGCACACCAGTGTGCTGCGGCACCCCGGTTGGTAAACTCTGTTCTAGAGGACTTACTGGGCCTTAAGCAGATCCTTCTACCTTTTCTCCATCTCTGCTCTAGCTTTATTCCGTTCTTCTTTTTCCTCCATGTCAAGTTTTGCCTCAAGTGCCTTCCTTTTCTTCATCAATCCGTGCCTGCATCTCTGCCATCTTATCTGGCGATACCTTCTTCTTGCCTATGGGACAAATGTTGACACGACACACAGATTTATGAGCAAACTTTTCTACTAATCAAAGGACAAAACACCATCGTGTGTATCAAAATATGCTTAGAAACCCAATCTTGTATTGAAATGTACCCACTCAATAAAAAAAGGTATATAATATCCTACCTTAGCAAGGATTAAAAAGATCAAATGTGACAATGACTTTTATGTAGGAAAGCATTTTTGGCGATATAGTAATCTTATTTCATCTTTCAAACCTTATTCCTTAAAGAAGAAGTTCGAGGTTAGGGGTAAATATTTCCGGCAGGGGGTGGTGGGGAGCATAATAAAAAACGTATCCTTACCAGACCTCATGCCAGCGTTGTGGCGCATTAACAGGCTCCCGTAACCCCGCTGGATGTCATTTTTCTGCTTCGGGGTATGATGCGAATTAGCTAAAACATCCTAACCGGGTGGGATTTAGCCAATCAGTGACTGCATCAGTGTCGTCTTGCCCCAGTCACTGACTGGCTGAGTGGGGCATCAGTCAGCCGGGTCGGGATGTAGCAGGAAGGAAGATATGAGGAATGTCAGCGGGGGCCAGGAACGCGATGCTGTGCTGCACGGGCACAAGTAAATAAATATACCTTCTTTACTATGTTCCCCCCATGTCCTGCCTGAAATGTCCTCCCCTCTCCCGGGACTTCTCCTTTAAAGTGTAACTAGCGACCTGCTTGCGCGGGATTAACCCTTCAGTGAGAGCACTAAAATTACCTTCTTACCACTTTTGAGGTTACTGAGCCCCTTCCATGGTGCACAGCTATTTACATTTCTCTCCATTTTCAGGGCAGGACCAAAGCTGGGCTGTTTGCCGGCCAGTAGTACACATTCAGGGCTTCCTTTCCCTTACTTCTCTGGTTAGTCACAGCACAGCCCATACTTCTGTTTTGCCACGGCATAATGCTTTGGAAAGTGCACTGAACAAGCTGGCACTAAACTGGGCTGATCATTTATACAGCATAGCAATATAGTTGGCAAGTAGAAGCAGAAGGGGTTACTGAAGCACTAGCTCTAAATGGTATTACGTGAGCAGCAATGAAAGAAACTGCAGCAGCACAGCAAGGAATGTCAAGGTGAGATTTGCTTTTCAACTCCCTTGTTCCCAAGTGACTACCCCTGTCCCAATTAAGTAAGCTGAGCGCTAGCGATGAGGACATGACAACAGGCAAAAAGACGGTATAACCTCCTCACTCAGCTGAGTTAGAAGTGCCCAAAGTAATAACCCCTTAATGGCCACCTTCACAGGAAGAGGTTACACTAAGCAGTGAACTGCTTGTGATGACATGGATGACAAGTTAAAGGGAGAGGGGAAGGGAGATACAATGGAGCACTTTAGACATACAGCGATAGGAACAAACACAACTGGATCATCTTAAGCAGTCAGATAGGCTCCCATTACCGGTACATAGCTCAGTAATGATTTCCTATCCACACTGAATTTTTCTACTCTGATGAGGCAACACGTGGCAGAAACAGACGTTGCCTAACCTGAAAGATAGATAGATAGATAGATAGATAGATAGATAGATAGTGAAGTAAAATATGTGGTAAAAATCTTTGGCATTTCTACAACAGAATAAGCATGCTGCACATGCTAGATGATGAATATTCACATTTCTCCATGAACAATTCATCACCCAGATGAATCTGCAGTTATACGTAGAAATATTAGGAAAAATTAGTTGTCAAAATGCAGATAAGAAACAAGGGCAGAAAAGGTAAAAGGACAGCTATTAATTTCCTGCAGACATGACTAACCGAAAGTTCAACCAAAGGTTTTGGTTATTTCCAACACTAGTACATTATATGAACTTACCGATTACTATTTACATAGCGTAAATTAAGGATCTGTGCACATTGGTGTCAAGGCTTAGGTTTCTAAATAGATTAAAGTGGATGCATACCTGATTGACGTTAATGGGATCCACTTGGTTTCTGTCTATTTTGCATGTACAATAGATTTCCAGCTGTCAAAGCAAACAGAAATTTAAAGAGCACGCCCTGAGAAACCACATGACTTCATAGAAGACTACAATATAATCAAATACTTTTCCAGTGTTGTCTGTCTCCATGATGTGCTGTGACAGCCGGCGGACGGCTGGGTGGCTTACAAGCGGCCATACCCTAGTTTAGAAAAATAACTTAGAAAAAAATCAGCTCCCCCCTCACAGTAGGAATCTCCCAGTGAAAAGGCAGACGCCAGATTGACTTCCCTCTGATAATGTGAAAACAAAACATGTATCCCTGGGGATATCATCTCATTTCCCATTTGAAAGTGAAAAAAAACTAAAAGTTATTATCCATGGGATAAAGGATAAGTGTCTGATTGGGAGGGTTTTGACCTCTGAGCCTCCCATGAGTGCGAGAATGGGGACCCAACTCTTCCTGCTGAATTGAGTGGTTGTGAATCAGCATGTGCTCCATTCATTCTCTATGAAACTGCCAGCTGAGTACAGTGTTCAGTTATCTCTGCAGCTTTATAGAAAATTAATAAAGTGTCTGGAAGTGCATGGCGACCCACCGCTTCAGCGGGGAGAGGCGGGACCCCATTCTCTGGAACCAGTCAGAACGCGTGCAGCGAACCACTTGTGTGAATAAACACCCTTTCTTCATTGCAATCAAGTGAGTGCCGGGATTGTGTTATTTTGTTTGTGGATTCAATGTTCCCTTGGCACCACGACCCTGCTGGAGTGCCGATCGTTGGTGTACATTCTCTGGAACCATTCAGAATCCAACCCTAAGGGCATGTGCACACTCCGGAATCTGGGCAGATCACCTGCCGTAGATTTCGCCACTTGCCCCCACTCGCATCTCCGCCTATGCCATAGACTCCATGGTCATAGAGTGGAGTCTATGGCACGGGCAGAGATGCGAGCGCGCGGTTACGAGCAGCAGAATCCGTGGCAAGTTATCCACGTGATTTCCTTAGTGTGCACATACCATTTTTCCCCTCTCAGGTGTATGGGAGATAAGCTTTTATTGATGGAATCTTGCTTAATCCAATTAGCAAGCCCCCCACCCCCACCCCACGGAAAGGAAAAAGCACTGAAAACTACATGCAATGTTATAGGGTAAAGAAATACACCTTCTGTTCAAAGCATTGAACTGAATGCATCTTCCCCCTGCGTTTACATTATGGGTAAGGTGCAATAAGAGCATGTCTTACAGTATATGATCTGATACATCATATTATATGAGGTTAAGTAGGTAGTATAAGGCTCGATTCACACGTAGTAAGAGTGCGGCTGTATGTGCGGCTGTAATTGTGCGGCGGTATATTTGATGGTTCGTGTGTATGCTGTGAAGTATAGGATATGCGGCTGCACAGTGCACACTCCGTATGAGTTTCGGGCCTGATTGTATCCGGGTCCGTAAAAAATGAGCAAGACCATTATTTCCGGCCCGAAAATGTCCAAGTCGACCGTAGGAAGTAACATTCGGGCCTGCCGGAACCTCTGATTACAGCCGGATCAATTCGGATTCTCATTAGAATAATTCATCAATGCGTAACGCCCCTTCAGTTTAAAAGGCCCAAGTGAATGGTCTTCAATAGGTGACCATCCTTTTAGGTGTCCCGATCTGGAGCGATGGCACGGCGAGCGGAGCATGGTGGTGCTGGTCGTGGGCGACGTGGTTCCTGGCAGCGGGACATTGATGTTCCACGCCTGATCGCAGAGGTAAGTTTTATCGAAGAATTAGACTCATCTTTCTAGAATGATTTGACTTCGAAAATAGGATGTGTAGTCTCTTTCTGTGTATCAATTTATCCCTCTCTCTCTATCTATATATCTATCTAAAGATATGTATAATAATATGTAATGTATGTTAACCAAAATACCTATTTATGTGATGTGTGAAAATGTTTTACTTTGACTTACAAATGCACATGGTCATCTCGGCCAACAAACACGCACCTAAGCCACATGTAACACACATATGAATCTCAAGACTCTTAGTGGTCTTAAATATCAGCGTTTTTGTCATGCGACACGGGCGTGTGAATGTGGCCTTAAAAAAACCACAAAGTATCACCATGTGTTTCGTTATCTGCTATAGGATTAATTTCGAGTGCAGTTCCCATATTAATGAACTACTTACATATGTCGAATTGAGTATCCCTATTGAGTGTACGGTTGTTGTATTTCTTCCATGTATATATTTTTCGAACCGTGACATGTGTAAAATATTTTTTTTTGGTTATCTTCACAATTTCTTTATCTGCGTTTTTGTTGCGTTTTTTGTGTGATATAGTGCATGTCAATGTGAGTAAGCGTGCGCACTACACAGTATAGTCAAGTAATGTTAGTGTAATGTTTCCCTAATCGAATCGACCAAGGTTGCGTTTTTGTTGCGTTTTTTGTGTGATATAGTGCATGTCAATGTGAGTAAGCGTGCGCACTACACAGTATAGTCAAGTAATGTTAGTGTAATGTTTCCCTAATCGAATCGACCAAGGTTGCGTTTTTGATGCGTTTTTTGTGTGATATAGTGCATGTCAATGTGAGTAAGCGTGCGCACTACACAGTATAGTCAAGTAATGTTAGTGTAATGTTTCCCTAATCGAATCGACCAAGGTTGCGTTTTTGATGCGTTTTTTGTGTGATATAGTGCATGTCAATGTGAGTAAGCGTGCGCACTACACAGTATAGTCAAGTAATGTTAGTGTAATGTTTCCCTAATCAAATCGACCAAGGTTGCGTTTTTGATGCGTTTTTTGTGTGATATAGTGCATGTCAATGTGAGTAAGCGTGCGCACTACACAGTATAGTCAAGTAATGTTAGTGTAATGTTTCCCTAATCGAATCGACCAAGGTTGCGTTTTTGATGCGTTTTTCATTTAGCTGGATTTGGCACGTAGTTTCATGTTATTGTGTGCCCCTCCTAGAATGTTCGACCTAATGCAAGACCTAACCTTACATGTATTTAATTCTAAATATATATTTGTAACTAGATATCAGCGACTGTTTAATAGATAAATGTTGCCCATAGTTATTACAAAATGTCGAGAGCTCTAACCATAGTCGTTGTCACATGTTTTATCCACACACTAAGATAACCAAACACCACACACACACCAGAACAAACACCGCAGTAGTGAAATAGTTAGCTTCACTCGTTTGCACATGTGTTCATGTATTTTATAAACAATGTGGATTTTCTTTTGCATCAGGTGTGACTGCAAAGCTGCCATTGAGCTGGTCTTGTGGCCTACTAATTAGTGCTAGTTAAGATACAAAGCCTTTCCTAAATTAAATAATTAGACACCAATCTTGGTATGTTTGCCGAAGTGTGTTCAAAGAGTTCTGGCATTCCTTGGTTTAGTGAGTCTTGGCTCAGTGGTTATTAGGCTGTGTTCCTTAGATTACACAGGTGGTCTGTTGGAATCCCAACACCACTCTATGTAATGTCATTAGTGAAAACATGTTATTCTTCTAATCGATGTAGACACACAGAGAGGTGAAGTCAGATGGAGATGTCTATTGATTTCTGTGTTTATATATTATTTTTCAGGTGCGGTCCCGTCCCCATTTGTGGGACTTGACTGTGCGTGGCTACCACGACCGCGTCCTGCATCGCGAGACGTGGGAGAGGATAGCGGCTCTGGTAGTCCCACAGTGGGGCGATGTCACGGACGCTGAGCAGCTGAGGATGGGTATGTCGTGTTGTCAAATAATGTATGACATAAAATCGTGAGAATAATGGCCGATATTTCTACCAAGCCCTCGAAATATATATAAATGATAATTATCTATCTATTTGTAATAAATATTTGCTTTTGTCAGTACGAGCAGTGGAGACACGCTGGTCTAGTGTCAGGGACCAGTACCAACGGGCGATACGCACGGAGGAGAGGGGTGGGGAGCCGACCTCCATGCGCTATGCGCCCCTGTTGGATTTTCTCCCGAGCCGCAGTCAACGGCTGTAAGCATCTTTTGATTATTACATAATGTATATAGTATCATATAGTGTACAATATCTAATACATGATATCAAATTTAATATGGGAGTCATGACTTTAAATTCTGCCTTTGGTTGTTCAGCTGAACCTGGTCGATACTCACTAGCAGATAATATCATCCTATTTCACAAATATTCCTCTTTATGACTATGTTTTATATGAATGGCCAGACAATTATCTTTACTGTATCCAGATCATTTGACAACATACACTATTGCCATTCTTTATAAGGCCCTAGTTGTGTCATGTTTGTTAGCCTTCATGCTGGTGTATGTGACTGTCCATAGAGGGTTAATCTATCCTGACCAATCACAATAGTCCCCTTTGCTCACACTCAACCAAATGGTTACACACCACTCTGACTCGTGCTTCAACATCCTGTCATTTCTATAAAAGATGTTACTTTCTGTGATGGCGCTAGACCAACATCTCTGGATTTTTGCTGATCCCGGTCACTCCATCAGTTGTTTAGCGTGTGCTGTATGTGGCAGAGCCAGTAAGCATGGTGAATGAAATGGCCGTTTGCATGCAGCGGCTAATGTTTTATTTTTTGTGTCCTACAGTACAAAGCAGTCCGAGAGCTGTTCTCCTGCCCATACTATTCACTTCCTTTAATACTCAATGCTAGGCGGCCTGCTGCTCTGTCACTGTCTCAGTGTGGCCTGCGTGGATCAATGACAGGTACACAGGCCTCTTACTGGACGCTTGTGTATCTGGTCACATGACTAACTCAGGCCCCTCTCCCTGCTGTGCGACATTAAAAAACACTTGTTGTTGTGTTGTCACCAGAATGCTTCCATGGCCACAACATGCCATGAAGATGAGAGCATTGTTTCCACACTCAGAAAGGGGAACTTTTTTCGACAATATTCCTTTTTTGTTTTTTTGCTAAAACACTAATGTGAATGACTTTATAAAAATAGTTGTATGTCCTAACATAGGATGCTACTAGTACTACATAATGTATTCGTGTTAACAAAGCACACTTTTCTACATAGTGTATGTTATCAAAAGTAAACCATTCTGTATATGAAGTACCTTTATGAATGTGTCCATATTAGCTAACCTTTCTGTCTCTCCACAGAACCAGTGGCAATTTCTCAGACCCACCGGGAGGACAGGATGCTGGTGGTGCTGATGTTGCAGCATCACAGCAGGAGGGGGACAGTGCCACGCCACCGCCATCACAGGAGCCTGGCAGTCCGACTCTTTCTGAGGGCACGGAGCAGATGCCAGGACCTTCTGGCTCTACTTCCATGGCCGAAGAGGAGGAGGCTGCAGCACCATCAACATCTGGTGCAGGTCCTAGTGGTGTGCCCCTGGCAGCTCGGCCAAGTCAGCCACTCACGAGGCCCACTACTACCACCACCAGGAGGCGCCGGGATCAAGAAGAAGCTCATTCAGCATTGAGTGAGTTGGATCATTCTGTCATCAACTTTGTCAGGCGGTTTGATGGAGGAGATGATCAGAATGATTTCTTCTGCTACTATCTGGGAGTCCGTTTACGGAATCTCTCTACTAATCTGGCACGTAGTGCGCGGATGGTTACAGAATTCGTGCTGTCGTGTCACGAGCAGGTTGACCCGGATACTTTCCCCGACCCTTGCTATGTGGGCGCACTCCTACAATCGGTGTATGGGTTACACTCACGGAGGCCACATAGCCCGCCGGAGGTCTTTGTTTTCCCCGAGACCACTGCGCCCCCACCTGTGCCCCCACCTCTCTCCCCCCTTGTCCCCCCAGCATTGTCCCCAGAGCCACCTGGTGCCATGCCCCCTCCATCTGAGGGTACTAGGGCCGTTCCTAGGCGCCAGCCACGGCGTTGACGGCGCTCTCGGGCATCTCGTTACCCACGACGTTTATGATTTCTACTATGTGATGTATGAGGCAATACATCATATTTCTTATTTTTGTTTTGTTTAAATTTTTCTATTTATATTTATTTAATTATTTATTTTATTTGCTTTGGTTTATGGCAAGTGGTCTCCTTTTTCAGGCCCAGAGAGGTCATTTTGTGTTAGGGTAGAGTAGGGTCCATGTCCCTGAGGACACCTTACCGTGGTGACATGGTACACTCTGTTTGAAAAAACAGTTTGCTAAGATCCTCATTTAAAATAATCGATAGAAAAAAGTACAATCATAATGTCTTTCCTTTAGCTATCTCCAGGGCGATTGTTTCTTGTGTGTAGGGGACCTTGTTAGCACAACCAATATCTCAGGAAATTTAAACGTAAAGAAGGACAAAAATGGACTGTCATACAAATCGATGAGTTCCTAAATGCAAGTGTCTGATGTGTCCTGTTTTTACATCCATTCATTACTTTTGTTGTAGATGTTGGACTCAGCATCTTGCACAGAAGGTTTATGTGTCAAATGTATCCTTTTTTGTAAACATTTATACACAATAATCAGTTTCATGTGATATTTCATACAGAACATGCTGAATTTTCATTACTATTCATTTCTATAGAATATTTAATTACACATTATCCCAAGTCTTTTAATGGTCAACAATAAAATCCAAACTAGATTTGGACTGTAGCAAACAATGCTACATTGTGTGTGTCAAAGTCGAATAGTTGACATTCTTCCACACACATCTGCGTTGTTGTCTCTCGATTGGGCGGTGTAATGTAGTGGTTTGGCTCAAGGTTACTAAAGTAACTGGGGCTTACACAATGTAGTGTATCCTATAATAAACTGCCCATTTTCATCATGGAGAGGCCTAAAGCCTTTACAATGAGACATCAAGGATATATTCACATGTTTTCACAGAAAAAAACACAAAAAAGTCGATTCTTATGGTTGTGTTTTTTTTTGCTTACCACATAGTGCAGTTGATGGATGTCTTCACGATATATATGTAACATTTCCCCCAACTCTCAGGCTTTTATGAACCTCTTCTGTCACTACGCTAATCATTGACTCAGTGTGTGTTGGATGAATATCTGATAGTCTGCTCCTAGACTGGCCCACGAGATCGGCCTTGGGGAGCCTGCAGCAGAATGCAATGATCTGTATGCAGTAAGCTGCAGCTTCATGCGCCCTTCCCCCTCTGTCCTAATCTAAGTTTGACTGTACTGTTGTGACATCATATTGCTTGTCAAGTCTGACAATGTTTTGGAATACAATTCCTTGTGTATTTATATAATCTCTCATTTTTTCACCTCTCCCTGAAAAAGTTTAGCTGGTTGTGCACTTTGTTTAGCGTAATCATTTGCATTAATGCGACAGGCCGATTAGCCATGTATACAGATGGCAAAACTTTATCAGTCTGAATCCAAAGCCTCTATTTCATATGGTAAATCGCAATTTCTTAACCCTGTCAGTACCAAAACTGCAAACTCACGTAGATTTCTATTCAACAGTGGCCTTTGCCGCCAAGGGCTGGTTATTTGCATATGTAAATGAGTGTGTTCGCTCACATATGGACATAGTGGCTGGGCTGATCCACCGGTTCGGTAGCTTCAATATCGAACGGATCACAGAAATAGTGGGGCACAAGCGGCAAGCAGCTACGACATGGTGCAAACAAAGGGGTGTAAGGAATGAATCTAGGAATAACAAACATGTTGTTCTGTGGTCAATTCATGGCTGCGCACCAGTTTTCTCCTTCTGGAGATTACACCTTTGTTTGCAGTTAACTGATGACCAGTGAGTGCCTGGCTTGAGGGCTGGGTATGAGGTATCGTTGCTACAGGTGTGCTCTCGGCCTTGTCAGAGAGTGGACATGTGTCCTGGACCTTTGCAGGTGCCTTTTGGCCCGGAAGGGAAAGGAATGCTGTGTTTGTGGTCCATTTCTTGGAGAAGTGGCCAAATATTATATAGCATTGTTATTGCATGTATCTGAGTGCCACCCTGCACTGTGGCTAGTTGCACCTATGTGATGAGAGCAGGATTGGCAGTTGGCCTTGACATAGGATGATAGAAGAAACTAATTTTTTTTTTTGAAGCTTAGCCATGAGAGAAAGATTGTTTTCCACACATTTCTCACGGTCTTATTTTGGAATTGTCCTTGTATATTTTTAAATCTAACACAAAATACAGGGATGAATGTAACAACTGCTTGTCTCCAGGCTTCACCTAGGCCGTGTCCGTGACTGGATGGAGATAACAAATGTATCATTTTGAGTTCCTATGGGTAGAAGCCAAGGTTATTTAGAATGTGCCTGCATTCGAAGATCTTCACTTTTCAAACCGTCGCTGGAAGAAGCAGTTTTTTGGACAACAAAGCCTGAGTGATCGATGCAGCCAGAGATGGATCTTGATAGGTCTGTTATAGACGTCGGCCAGCTTATCAGTGAAGTAAGTATTTTATGGAGGTGTTGGGAGTGTTTTATACATAGATAAGATCGTCGATACACACATTTAGATCCTCCTTTGGACTCGGAGAAGATAGTTGTGTGGCCGTGACTTAATGTATGACTGTAATTTGGTGTGTGAATCACATTTTCATAGATGTAATTTAGAAATATTGCCTTTTCGAGCGGGTTTTTTGATGTCCAAAAGTCACATCTGTTATTGCAGCCTGTTTAAGTGAGAAATAATTTCGCGAAAGTAAATCGAGAATGTAATGATCGATCACTAGATGGTAGATAATATATATTTTATCTGTACGATTGTCCTTAGTAATTTAGTGGCACGATACATCGGTCAGAGTAGTTGATGTAAGTACGATTGTGTGTAATTCCTATGTGTTTGCCATCAGGGGGCGCTTGAAATCGAGCAATGACTGCATTAGTCTTTTCAGATGTGTGTGTCTCCTCCAAATCTGTGAATGTGTTAGCTCTTTCGGACCATGTACCGCACATCATATTTTAGGAGAGATTTGTAAGTAATGCCTAGTCGAGGAATTGTCCTTGTAATAGCACATGTTGGTGGGCAACCAGGGCGTGACTTAGGTTTGCTGTTAGCGAGATGGCCGTGCAGCGAACTCTCTCCCTCCTCCCTCCTCCCTCCTCCCTCCTCCCTCCTCCCTCCATGATGGGTGTTGGCGGCACATACCTAGGAGAAATCCTCCCATATAATGTGCTGATAGTGTCATCATAAGGAGGTCGCTTTAATAGTACGCAAATCAGGCACAAGATCCGGCGCAGTCTGATGATGCTATAGGCTAGCGACACAGCGTGGACACGCCCCCTCTCTGTAGTACATGCACGTCATCAGTGTGCGTAGCGGGGTGGTTGTTTAGCCGGAGTGTTTGGTGTGCTGTGCTAATTATGTTCACTGCTCGGCTAATGAGTAGTTTGGCTTTTAGCGCTGCTCTGCTTTGTACTTTGGCAGGCGTTGTAACGTCGGAAGCACACACAATACGCAGCAGGCACGTTCAAAGAGGCGTGTGCGCCCATTATGCCACTTGTAGTGCAGCGGCTTACGACGTGACAAGGCCGGACACAAATGGGTAAGCTGAGCAGCGTTACATGGTGTCACATAGCAATTCGCCGAGCACACCACACACAATTGTTAACCCCCCCCCCCCCCCCGCTACGGCCAGTGCTGAGGTGGCGATACTACAGAGAGGAGGCGTGTCCCCCCCGTGTCGCTATCCGAGACCAGAGCCCCGCGCCGGATTGTGGCCTTCCATTCCCTAGTAGTAAGCACATCTATTTTCGCAAAATACTATGAGGACATGATGTGAGTAGTAGTGTACTGTGTATATGATATGTGCCGCCAGCAAACATCATGGAGGGAGGTAGTTAGCTGCAGGTGAAGCTGGAGACCCCACACACATAAGTGACGTACTATTGAAAATCAAACATGGCGTGTAGCATGTGAAATGGGTGTAGTAGCTCTGACCTTAATGACTAATAATTTCTAAGACGTTACTGTAATTTGTGTTGATTTTCAGGTCCATGCTCGGCCACTGCTATGGGACGGCCCTGCGCCTGGGTACAAAAGCCGGCTAACGCGGAGTGCCGCATGGAGGGAGGTTTCCCGGATTGTATACCCAGATTGGGCCCAGCATACTAGATTACAGAAATGGATAATTGGTAAGTTGTTTAGCCACTGTGGCAAACCATCAACTCTAGTGTTATGGTCACCTGACGCTGATATATTACTAATGTGTGGATGCTTTTGGTTGAAGCTAAGTATGTGGAGACCAGGTGGTCCAGTGTGAGGGACAGATTCATCAGGCAGCGACGGCAGCTGATGAGGCGTGGGGCCTCACAAGAAGAACTGGCCGCTTTGCGTTTTGCCCGAATGCTGCGTTTCATTTTGAATTCCACCAGACGCCGCAGGTAAGTGTGTGTGTTAATTGCATGTGTCCATGGTAGGATCAGATGATGACAGAAGTAGCTCAGTGTCTTATGTGTGCAGACATAGACATGTGTTATATTTATATAGATTATATACATTGAGGCTCCAGCAGGGGGAGCAGTATATTTTGTCAACACTTTAGAGTAATATCTATTTCGGTAAGATGATGCGCCCCCTGCTGGACACAAGATAACTAACAAATGCAGCCTGGCCTAACCGCTTTTGGAACAGCTTTGGATCCCTCCAGGATCTAATCCAGAACATGAAATCCCATTTATGCCAATAGCGTGGACTGTATTCATAATGTTTAAACAATGGACGCAATGTGTCCATAGAGTAAAATAATGTTCCACTCGGGTGGCCTTGTGAAGAGCCACATTTTGGGTCAACAGTGTGTGAATATAGTGTCAAAAGTTCTATTGTGACACCTCGTACATAGAAAATAGTGTGAAAGCAGGCAGAGTCAAATCCTGCATTGGATGCATCGATTTTATTTATATGGCAAAATATGTCCTTAAACAAAAGTGCCATCTTAGATTGTGACCAGTGTTGTTTTCTCCTCAGACCACAACTAGTTCAGCAACCAGCAGAGGCCTCATCGGATGAAGAGAATGAAGAACCTAATCTGGCAGAGGGAGTGGCCAGGACTCCACCACCAAGATGGCAAGAGGCTCCTGTGGAGCCTGGCGAGAGAGAGTGACATGTGCCTTTACCGTCCAACAACATTTGTGTTTGGTCCGCACTCCCTCTCCTGAACTACAGCAACACCACCCCTTGTCTGCTACACTGTAGGGCCTTTGTGCCAACCGCGGCTTACTAGCATTCATATTTTACTAACATTTGTGCGCACCAGGACCACATCAATAACACACTTTTTACAAGGTCTGGCATCACATTAGCTAGGGATGACAATAACAGCTTGTGGTGATTGGGATGTCCCTTTTAGTTTAGTGTTGTCAGAATACAGTCAGGCTGGCTGTGGCCTTCACATATTGGCCAGACTATTGCCTCTGCACACTATTCTAACTTCTGTCAACATGGTCCAAAGTAGTCTCCACACACCCTCGGCCACATCCACCCACACACACTATCATGTGAATGTGATATTTTTTTATACATGTAATAAATCCATTTCGATATATCTTGTTGTTTCCATAATGTATATTTTTGACTTGTTTATGTTTGAGTGGTTAAGGGTTAAAATCAAAAATGATTATTGACTGGCACTAAGGAACTACGAAATACGCTTAAAAACACTTAGTGGAGTTTGTTTGCATAGAAAGATGTATTGAATGTTGCTATTGTGTGTTATAAAATTTACTTGTATGCTTTTGTTTTGGAGAAATTTAACACATGCTGGATGTCCTTCAGGAGGATATTTCAAATAATATCTGAGACATTGCTGTATGTGTTAAAAATAATGTGTCATGATAGGAAATATTAATGTAGTTAAGTATTTCATTTATCATGCCAACACTATCCTGCTCTGCCCACTTCCTGCCTTGCCCACAGATGTCAGCAGAGAGCAGTGTCATACATGAAAAACAATGAATCGCAACATTCACTACATGTTCGTAGTAGGTTCACAATACGTGTATTTGAGTCAGTATATTTCGTCCTGTATTGTTACCAAAACCAGTAGTGGATTAAAAACACAAAGGGTCTGTTCACACAATGTCGAAATTGAGTGGATGTGCGCCATTTAATGTGAAATATTCACATTTATTTTCTAAGAAGGGATGTTATTTGGAAATGTCCTTATTTAGTGTTTGAATGGCGCACATCCACAACATTACAACATTGTGTCAAGAGATCCTTTGTGTGTTTTGAATCCACTACTGTTTTTGTTAGCTATACTGAGTGAAATACACGGATTGTGAAGCCACTAGCGAAGATGTAGTGAATGCTGCGAATCCTTGGGTTTCAGGTGTGAGCCTGCTCTATGCTGACATCTGTGGGCAAGGCAGGAAGTGGGCAGAGCAGGAGAGGCTTGTGATGATCACTTACATTTGTTTGTACATGAATGTTTATTAGCATGACACTATCATTTCCACATAGAGCTCTATGTCCGATGGGAGTACAAATCGCCTCCTGCAGGACATCTAGCATGTGGTCATTATGTACTAAGTGGAGGATATATCAACGTACACACAATAAACTACATAATGTCGCGTTTACACAGGCAGATTGATGTTATTGATTTTTGATAAGAAATGCAGGAGATGACTGTAGACAAGGAACAGGTGATAAAGTAAAGAGCGAGATTTCTCAGATTTTAATACACTCTTCTGTGTTTTACTTCAAAAAATGTATGGATAAAGATTTTTTTCTAAACGCAACCTAAGTAGACCACATCCAGCTGGCGCACCTGGGTGATGTGTGGAGGGATATATGTGGTGTGTTAATAGTGATTGTTAAGAAGTGAGATGGACTTTGGCACTAGAAGATATCAGATCCTGTTACATATCCCACACTAGAAAGTTCTACATATAGTGCGCACCCTGCTGGTCACTCCATAGGAAATGCACATGTTTTGATCACATAAATGTTTCAGCACACTAGGTTCAAAGGACTATCCAATTAACATTAGCAGGATGTGACCATGCTCGATAATTAGTGCCCAGTAGTATATGTAGTTAAGTTAGGTGTATTTTCCAACACTACTATGTGGGAACACACAACATGGTTGACATACATTGAAAAGGCAGACACATTGTTTAGTGGAATAACAAAATGTATATATTTTTTATAAAAATAATATAAGGCTAATTAAATATAAACAAATACATCTGGCTCAAAGACCCAAAGAAAAAAAAAAATAACACATCCCAGAGACAGGTGACATACATGCGGAAAAACATCAGTCCTGTGGCCGTGGCTCATAACGGAGGCTGTGAAAGGGGCACGGGCACGGCGCCTTCAGGAGTCATGAAGTAGTCAGCAAAGAGGTTCCTGACCACTATCCCGCGGTTGAGTTGTCTCCCTTGGCCATAGTTGATAGGGGCACTAAAAGCTGGCAGTGTCTCCACGTCCACCTCCGGGGTGGGAGCATAGTCCCGGAGGTAGTTGTGGAGAACACAGGCAGCTTTAATGACCATGTCAACTGTGCCCAAGTTCAACTGCAGGGCAGTGGTAAACACTCTCCACTGACTAGTCATGATTCCGAAGGCGCACTCCACGAAGTTACGTGCCCGGCTCAGCCTCCGGTTAAATACTCTCCCCCGTTCATCCAGCCCTCTCCGTGGGTAAGGGCGCAGCAGGTTGTTCAGTAAAGGGAAGGCTTGATCCCCTACCATGACGAATGGAGCGGAATGCGTGGTACCCGGAAGAGGAGTGGGAGGAGGTAGAGTCACGTGATCTAACAGAATTCGCCTCCCAAACTCTGATCTCAGTAGCGCCCGGGAGTCCCCAGTACTGCCATAGGAGCCCACGTCGATGGCAAGGAAACGATACGTGGAATCAACAACCGCGATCAGGACCACTGAAAAAAATTTCTTATAATTGAAATACTGTGATCCTGATCGCGGTGGTTGACGCACACGTATGTGCTTACCATCAACCGCCCCTATACAGTTGGGGAAATTGGCCACAGACTGAAAGCCTGCTGCTGACTGCAACCAAATCTCCCGGGTCGGACTGGGCATCACGATGGGCTGCAAATGCTCCCAGATCACGCCGCACGTGCACCTCACAATTCCAGAGATGGTGGACTTACCAACCCGGAATTGGAGGTGCAACGATGCATAACTCTCCCCTGTCGCCAAGAATCTTGGAAAAAAAAAGAAAAAAAAATCATTAAGTGTTGTATTATATTTCACATTCAGCTAAATATTACATTATTACAGCTTTTAACACAATATTAGATTTACATAAAAATACATGAACAAATAGTTCTAATTAAAATAAAGCCTCTTCACCTTAACGTTATGAGCAGACGTCCCACAGGAGGGATGGATTTCCGCATGTAGGTGTCCTGTCTCTGGAGATGTGGGCTCAAAATCGAAAGCAAATTATCAAACGCCTCCATAGGCAGCCTGACGAAGTCCTGGAACTTGTCAGGATGGCTGCAAAAAATGAAGAAAAATATTGATCACAAATATTACACAGAAACACACATCAGAGGAAGATGTCATAGGGTTTACAAATGTAGAAATTAACATCAAACGTTGTAAGGATAAACCAAAACCTAAATAAAACATAATGGACTTTGGCCTAAACATTTGGGGACAGTAACCTTTACATTACCATATTACATTCAAACATTATCCAACTTTTATCTATTAAAATCGACATACCGGCGCAAATCAGCATACAGGCAACCAATGTGGCCACGGGTCTCCCTCCGCACATTGATGGGGTGGACCCAATATCTGCGTCCCACCTCCTGCAGACGGCGCTGCTCTGCGTCTTTTTGCCTCTGAGAAAATATTTACAAAAATTACATTAATAATTTTGAAGACATCTCAATTAGTCAGAAAATGAGTACACTGTTGCATTTAAGGACCTTTGGTCAACAGTACTTAAGGGAGCTTGCATAAACAATACATTTAAATCAATGTTTTACGGATTATAAGCCTAAACAGTTTGTAAGGCTAGTTGTAAAAAAGGTACATAAAGCTTTTAAAAAAAAAAAAAAAAAAAAAAAAAAAAACATCAACAAATAATACTTACACACAAACGCAGGTAATAATTACGCATCTTCCAGAGGATAGCAAGCACCACGGGCTGGTGTTTGCGGCGCAGCCTCATTCGCCGTGCTGGCCCATAGGGCACATTATTTGCCTCATCAGACATGTCGCTATCTTTTTTGGCTTGCTTCCAAACACTACAACCATATGGGCGTACTTCGCGAGTGGGCAGAGAGTTTATAGGGATGTGGGTGTGCTTATTTGGGCCGGGGGCAGATTCATGAATAAATTACATGCTTTCGACCGGGGCCAAACAAGCCAAGAAACATCATGACACTACGGCCGGACTCTTACGATAAGACCGTAAGTGCTTTTCAAATACAGCCGCAAGACCACCCGGATATGTACGGGACAAAAAATTTTACGCCCGCACTGTTACAGCGTGTGAATCCAGCCTTAGTATATATAGAGCAGCGACACAGGTCTTTAGACTTCTTTATGTTATGGCTTTTTCTACAGTGATATATATATATATATATATATATATATATATATATACACACACATCTTCAAATTTATGATATGCATGACTATAAAATGCTCTATGCAGAAGTTGTCAATATTTACATCTTTGATATACAAGCTAAATTTGTATGTCCATAACGCGAGTTACACGATACATTGCTGGAGTATTGTTTCCTAGTGATTTTATGTATTTTATTATATGAAGTTTAATAAAGGTATTTGTTGATGGTATAGAATGGTTACGATCTGGATTTCTTTTCTATGTATAAATGGTTTAAATAGATCACCTTTGAAATATGATAGAAGGACTATATATTGTTGTAGCATTTGCCTATACTCATTATTATAGTGCTTGAAAAGCACTATATTGTAATCCGTATTCTTCTTCTTTCATTTCTTCTTCCAGCCATTCTTCTGCGCGTAATACAGCCCGAACTGCTTTGCACACAGACTCCATTCAAACTGCGTTTCGAAGCCATCGGTGGTGTGGCCGATCGGATTTGTTGTTTTAAGAAATTTACGTTTAAAGACCCCTAATTTCCCATAGAAAATAATAGCCCATTGGAAATAATGGCCACACTCTAAATGCTAGCAGCCAATCACAGCATATATGCAAATAGCTGAAATATAGCAGCCAATAGAAATTCTAAGGTCTTGTCAGGCAATGTCTCACAAGATCCACACAGACACATGTCTACTATTGGCCAATAGAAGATGTAATATATGGAAAGTCCTTAACGATTTTGTCTCATTGACATGAGTAAGATTGTCATGGTAACCGAGCAATTATCTTTACCATTATAAGTACCCAAGTTGCTCTTAAAGGGACGGGATCCATGTTGCTCTTAAAGGGACACAAGTAGCTCTTAAAGGGACGGGACCCAAGTCACTTTTAAAGAGACCCAAGTCACTCTTAAAGGGACCAAGGTCGCTCTTAAGGGGACCCAAGTCGCTTTTAAAGGAACGGGACCCAAGTAGCTCTTAAAGGGATGGGACCCAAGTCGCTCTTAAAGAGACCCAGGTCGCTCTTAAAGTGACCCAAGTTGCTCTTAAAGGGACCCAGGTCGCTACTAAAGGGACCCAGGTCGCTACTAAAGGGACCCAGGTCGCTCTTTTTTTTCATTTTTTATTCCAATTTATTTTTATTGTTTTAAACACACATAAAAAAGTAACAACAGTCACCGCCACCACAACATGGCAAGTGCTTCAAAATATTACAAATATTACATTAATTCCCACACCCCGTCCCTCCCCTCTTCCCTTACCCCATTAATTGATAGACCAGAGTACTTCCCATTCTCTTGGACCAGTTACACTACTCAAGGTACCGCCACATCAGGATCCTTTAAAAAAAGTAAAATGTCACCTGCATACAATGTCACCCTGTCTCCCCTCCCCCCAAAAACCTTCCAAGAGCAAATCATGTCTAATCTTTATCGCAAGCGGTTCAATATAAAGGGCGAATAGGAGGGGGGAGAGGGGACATCCCTGCCTGTTTCCCCTTTCAATACCAAATCCATCTGACTTAGCTCCATTAACTAGGACCTTGGCCGCAGGGTCCTTACAAAGAATCTTAACCATGTCAATGAAACCAGGGCCCACTCCGAAACCCCTTAGGACCTCCCATAAATAGTCCCATTCCACCCTGTTGAACGCTTTGGCAGCATCCAAAGACAGGATGGAATGGGATCCCGGGGACTCCATAACCTTGAGGTTCTCAAACAATCTTCTGATATTAAACTTGGCCATTCGCCCTGAAATAAAACCTGTTTGGTCAGAATGAACCAATAGGGGGACAACCTTATCAAGTCTCATGGCCAAGATCTTTGCCAGTAATTTTGCATCAGTGTTGATCAGCGAAACTGGCCGATAAGACTCGGGAAGCAATTCTTGTCTTTTTTAAGTATCAAAGTAATCAGGGCTTCTCTCATTGATGGAGGGAAAAAAACGCCCTCTAAGGAGTGATTAAAGACCTCCACCAAGGGAGGGCCCAACACTCCCCTATAACTCTTGTACAGATCATACAGCAAACCATCCAATCCAGGAAAGGTACTACACTTTATAGCATCAAGGGCAGCATATATTTAGTCTAGTGTCAATGGGCCTTCCAAACATTCTCTCTGGTCATCATCCAACTTGGGAAACTGAACCCCATCAAGATATTCCCGTGAATCCCCCATCTCGTACCTTGCCTCTGAAGAATACAAGTCCTTATAAAATAACTCAAATTGATTCAGTATCTCTTGGGTGCAATTAACAACAACTCCTTCCGGCATCCTTAATGCGAAGATATAACGATTATCCCGTTGATTTTTAAGGATAGCCATCAACCCCTTATTGGGGTTAGCGGACTCTATATATCTTTTCCCCCCCTGAAACAGGATCTGACTTTGGGCCTTATCTCTAAGATAGGAGTCCAGTTCTCCCTGAGCATTTGCTAAGCATTCCCTAGAGTCCGGGGAAGATTTTCTAATATATTCCTGCTCAAAAACGGTAACCTTCTTTTTGAATTCCTCCTCCTTAGCCCTAAAATCTTTTTTCATATTTGTGATAATCCCTAAATATTTCCCCCTTATCATTGCTTTAAGTGTATCCCAAGTGATGTGAACTGAGGCTGAACCCCTATTAATATTACATAGATCCTTAATTTCCTTTCCTATCTCCTTTGTTTGCCCTACCAGTTCTATCCAGTGTGCATTAAGCTTAAACATGTTAGTGAACCTTTCTCTAGTAGAGCATATCTCCACCATTATCGGATTCTGATCTGATAGACTTCTAGTTAAGTGCCCTACCCTTTTAACTTTCTCCGCCATAATTGTGTTACCTAGTGCCATGTCAATTCTAGAAAAAATGTTTGTAGTTTTGTTTCAGCAAGCGAACTCACTTTTATCTGGGTATCTTGTTCTCCATAAATCTAACAAACCGTATTCCTTAATTATAAACTCAAAATGTGACTTGTCACTACCACCAGAAGTGCACCCTTCCCTCTTCCTATCCTTCTCTTCATTTAATACCATATTGTAATCCCCTACAGCTAATACAGGGCAACTAGGATAATCTTTCATTAAATTAAATAGACTATTTATAACTTCCCTATTAAAGTACCAAGAACTATATTGGCTAGACCAGCGCCTTCCCGTGATCTTATATAGTGTTTCGCCAATCAAATGTGTCTCCAAGAGACAGACTACCGCGGGTAGATGATGTTGTAGATAGTGAAGGACTGCCACCCTCTTCCTTCTATCTCCTAATCCCCTCACGTTCCAGGCTATAACCTTAACAGACATGTGCTAGAGAAAGGGGGGGAAAAAACAAACTCCCCTCTGCCGGTCCCACCCCCTTACCCTCTCTTTCCACCCCTTACATGACTCCAGAAACATCTCCCAGAGTCCCTCAACTAGAGAAAAAGAACACTGCTTCTCTTATTACATCATAAAAACATATACTCATAGACCTTTTTGTTCAAGCCATTTAGTTGCTTCCCGAAGAGAATAAAAAAACCAGGACTACCCCTCCATTATTATCCTCAATTTAGCCAGGAAAATAAGGGAATACTTAATACTTTGTTGTCTCAGGCGTTTTTTTACTGACATAAACTCGACCCTTTTTTTCTGCGTATCAACAGAGTAATCAGGGTAAATGGAGTCTAGCATTATTACAGTAGAAATCCTCTCTCTTTCTAGCTTCCCTAAACAGAATGTCTCGATCTCTAAAGGAGAGATCAAAGATCCATTTGGTCAGCCACGTGTGTAAATCGTTGCCCTCTTCCCCCTCCGGCAGGCCCACTAATCTTAACTTACACCTCCTGGATCTGTCCTCCAAATCCACTAATTTCTTTTTCAAATCCTGATTCTCTTTCACAACTTCCGTAACTGTCTTTATCATCTTGCCCGTCTCATCTTCCAGGTTACTGACGCATTGCTCTACTTCTGTGAACCACTCCTTAACCCCTTCAAGACTAATGGTGCCTTTACCCAGAAAGATTATCTGACAGATTATCTGCCAAAGATTTGAAGCCAATACCAGGAACAGACTATAAACAGAGATCAGGTCATAAAGGAAAGCCTGAGATTTCTCCTCTTTTCAAATCTACTCCTGCCTTTGGCTTCAAATCTTTGGCAGATAATCTGTCAGATAATCTTTCTGTGTAAACGCACCATAAGCCTATTTGGGCCTTAATGACCAGGCTCATTTTTCAAAATCTGACCTGTCTCACTTTATGCGCTTATAGCTCAGTGATGCTTTAACGTATGCTAGCGATTATAAGATTTTATAAGGTTTTTTCATCACATATGGCACTTTATATTAGTGGCAAAATTTGGTCACTACTATGTGTGTTTTTTGTGAAAAACATCAAAATATCATGAAAAATTAAAAACAAAAAAAAATATCATATTATGAAATTTGAAATTCTCTGCTTCTAAAAAAAGAACGTTGTATCACCTAAATTAGTTACTACATTACCAATATGTCCTCTTTATTCTGGCTTCATTTCATAAGCATATTTTTCTTTTTTAGGGTGTTACAAGGCTTAGAAATTTATCAGCAAATTACCACATTTTCGTGAAAATTTCCCAAACTGATTATTTTAGGGACCAGTTCTTTTTTTAAGTTGATTTAGGAGGCTTGTATACTGGCAACCCCCATAAGTGACCCCATTTTGAAAACTACACACCTTAAAGAATTAATCTTGGGGTATAATGAGCATTTTAACCCTACAGGGGCTGGAGGAAAGTATTCACCATTAGGCCATAAAAAAATGGAAAATTTAAATTTTACAATAATATATACGTTCAGATTAAAGTTTCTCATTTTCAAAAGGAACATGAGAGAAAAAGCACCTCAAAATTTGTAACGCAGGTTCTCTTGAGTACAACGGTACCCCATATGTGAGCGTAAACCACTGCATGGGCACACACCAGGGCTCAGAAGGAAAGGCGCGCCAATTAGCTTTTCAATGCAGATTATGCTCAAGAAGTTTCTCAGCACCAGGTGCATTTGCAGTGCCCCTGTAGTGCCAGCAAAGTAAAATCTCGCCATAAGTCACCCCATTTTGGAAAGTGCACCCCTCAGAGAATTCATCTTGCAGTGTGGTGAGAATTTTGACCCCACAGGTATTAGAGGAAAGTATTCAAAATTAGACAGTAAAAATAAAAACTCTAGTTTTTCCAATAATATGTTCCTTTAGTTTGAAATTTCTCAATTTCACGAAGAACAGGAGAGAAAATTCACCCCAAAATCTGTAAAACAGGCTCTCCTGAGTAGAACGGTACCCCATATGTGGGCATAAACCACTGTATAGGCACACAGCAGGGCTCAGAAGGGAAGGAGCGCTAATTAGCATTTTCAGTGCATGATTTTTCTGAATAAGTTTCTGAGTGCCAGGTGCGTTTGCAGAGCCCCTGTAGTGTCCGCAGAATAGAATCCCCCCAAAAGTCACCCCATTTTGGAAAGTGCACCCCTCAAATAATTCATCTTGGGGTGTGGTGAACATTTTGTCCCCACAGGTATTAGAGAAAATTATTCAAAATTGGCCAGTAAAAATGAAAAACTCGAATTTTTCCAATAATATGTTCCTTTAGTTTGAAATTTCTAAATTTCACAAGGAACAGGAGAACAAAATGTGCCCCAAAATCTGTAACGCAGGTTCTCCTGAGTACAACGGTACCCCATAAGTGGGCATAAACCACTGTATGGGCACACAGCGTGGCTCAGAAGGGAAGGAGTGCCAATTTGCTGGAGCAAAACCGCAGCTAGTAATAGTTATAAGAATAGCGCAGTTACTAAAATAAAAATAAAAATGAGATTATAGGTAATGTGGGGTGGTTACGGACCGCCTGGGGTGGTTCCGGGTAATCTGGAGGTGGTTACGGGCAACCTGGCGTGTTTACGGGTAATCTGGGGTGGTTACGGACAACCTGGGGTGGTTATGGGTAATCTGGGGTGGATACGGTCAACATGGGGTGGTCACGGGCAACTTGCTGTGGTTACGGCAACCTGGGGTGGTTACGGGCAACCTGGAGTGGTTACAGTCAACATGGGGTGGTCACTGGCAACCTACTGTGGTTACAGGCAACCTGGGGTGGTTACGGGAAACGTGGGGTGAATAGAGGCAACGTACGGTGGTCAGAGGCAGCGTGCGGTGGTCAGAGGCAGCGTGCGGTGGTCAGAGGCAGCGTGCGGTGGTCAGAGGCAGCGTGCGGTGGTCAGAGGCAGCGTGCGGTGGTCAGAGGCAGCGTGCGGTGGTTAGAGGCAGCGTGCGGTGGTTAAAGGCAGCGGGCGGTGGTTAGAGGCAACGTGCGATGGTCAGAGGCAACGTGTGTTGGTTAGAGGCAATGTGCGGTGGTCAGAGGCTGCGTGCGGTGGTCAGAGGCTGCGTGCGGTGTTAGACTCAACGTGCGGTGGTCAGTGGCAACGTGCGATGCTCAAAGGCAACGTGCGGTGGTTAGAGACAACCTGCTGTGGTCAGTGGCAAGGTGCAGTTGTCAGAGGCAACGTGCGGTGGTCAGAGGCGATGTGCGTGGTCAGAGGCAACCTGCGGTGGTTGCGTGCAATCTGGGGGGTTACATGTAATCTGGCATGATTACGGGCAACCTGGGGGGGTTACAGACAATCTGGGATTGTTACGGATAAACTGAAGTGCTTATAGGTAATCTGGGGTGGGTACATGTAATTTGGGGTGGTTACAGGCAATCTGGGGTGATTACGGACAATCTGGAGGGGGTCACTGGCAACGTGCCGTGGTTACGGGCAAAGTGCGGTGTTACTTGTAATCTGGGGGGTTACATGCAATCTGGCATGAATACGGACAACCTGCGGTGCTTACGGGCAACCAGCGGTGGTTACGGGTAATCTGGGGGGCGGATGTAGGGGTAATTTGGGAGTAAACTGCAATTATTACTATAATAAAAAGTGTGTTTTATTTTTTTTGTATTTTTTTGAAACTTTTTGTACTTTACACATTCATTTTCACTATATTACTATGATTACTGTGATATTTTCTATCACCGGGTGCCCGGCTATCACTGACAGGGAGCTGCTTGGGTACTGTCCCTTTAAGAGTGACTTGGGTCCCTTTAAGAGCTGCTTGGGTACTGTTACTTTAAGAGCGACTTGGTTCCCTATAAGAGCTGCTTGGGTACAGTCCCTTTAAGAGCTGCTTGGTTACTGTCCCTTTAAAAGCGACTTGGGTCCCTTTAAGAGTGACATGGGTCCCTTTAAGAGCAACTTGGGTCCCTTTCAGAGCTGCTTGGGTACTGTCCCTTTAAGAGCGGCTTGGGTACCGTCCCTGCTACATGGCTGCCTCAGCTCTGCTATTTTACTGACTGAACTCTGCTACTTATAATGGTAAAGATCATTGCTTGGTTACCATGACAATCTTACTCATGTCAGTGAGACAAAATCGTTAAGGACTTTCCATCTTCTACATCTTCTATTGGCCAATAGTGGACATGTGACTGTGTGAATGTTGTGAGACATTGCCTGACAAGACCTTAGAGTTCCTATTGGCTGCTATATTTCAGCTATTTGCATATGTGCTGTGATAGGCTGTTAGCGTTTAGAATGTGGCCATTATTTACAATGAGCCATTATTTTCTATGGGAAATTAGGGGTCTTTAAACGTAAACTTCGTACAACTTCAAATCCGATTGAAACGAAAAATAGATAGCACACCTCACAACGCAGAGGGCTTCGAAACGCAGTTGGAACGGAGTCTGTGCGCAAAGCGATTCGGGCTGTATTATGCGTAGAATAATAGCTGGAAGAAGAAGAAGAAACGGTAGAAGAAGAATACGGATTACAATATAATGCTTTTTCAAGCACTATAATTATGTAATGAACCACGTAATACAAATAAATATTGTTTTAAGGGAAGTATAGGGAGTTCTTATCTCATACTTGTGAATTATTCCACAGTCTTATAGTCATTTCCTTTGTAAAGAGAGATTGTGGGCAGTGTGTAACGCATCAGGTGATGACACTGACCACAATGCGGGAGGTTGTATAACATCACAATAACAATACATTGCTGAAAAAGATGTGTTACACTTTTTCTGTACAAGATAAAAACATTGCGTCCACTTACTTATTACTCATTCGCTTGTTGTAAAATGTCACTTCTAGGGTATATTCACACGGACGGGCTCGCAGCGAGATTCTCGCTGCGAGCCCGGCAGGTCCTGGCAGTTCCCATACACTACATACTTGCTACGGTCTAAACGACCGCAGCGAGTATGTAATTATACCGCCCTTAACCCCTTCTGCTCCCCCCGCTGTAAGCATACTTTACCTGTCCTTGTGGCACGGGTCCGGCGTCCTGCTCTCCCGCCCGGCCAATCAGTGGCTGCGGCTGGGCAACACACTGATTGGCCGGACAGGAGAGCAGGACGCCGGACCCGTGCAGCAAGGAGAGGTAATGTATGCTTACAGCGGGGGAGCAGAAGGGGTTAAGGGCGGTATAATTACATACTCGCTGCGGTCGTTTAGACCGTAGCAAGTATGTAGTGTATGGGAACTGCCAGGACCTGCCGGGCTCGCAGCGAGAATCTCGCTGCGAGCCCGTCCGTGTGAATATACCCCTATACAGTATGTGTTCCTCTTTCTCTCTTGCAACATAATAGAAAAAAATTAACGTAATACTGACAGACCCAAGTTTAGTTTGGGTTTTGTAACCCCTTTCTAACCCACATGATAAAAGTCATTCCTGTGTGACTCCCCCCTCCCACAAATGGTGCAGCTACTGCCTATATGAAAAACAATGAATACAGAACTGTTATTCGATGGAATTGTACATGTGGCTAAATTGATAAATATGCACTATACTCGGAAGCAGTTGTAGATGTCAGGATTATTTGTTAATCTTTGCCTCAGACTGTTACCCTATAAGGCACTGTATATGTGCTCATACAAAAGTTAAAGTACTTATATGACCTACAGATATTAACCCCATAACGCATTTTCACATACATGTACGTCTTAAAGGGACCGAAAGCAGTTTGGTCGATCGTGATGCCTGCGATCCCAGATGCATAGTTGCGAACCCTGGGGATATGTGGCCAGAATATTCCAGGGAATGGATCCATTCAACCAAACTGCTTTCGGACCAAAAGTCCGGAAGGTTCGCTCATCTCTAGTCTTTGGTTGCTACACGGTAACACAACCCCAAGAACATGTATGTGAATGAGCTAAACTCACACGGCAAGTGATTTTGAATTACACCATTGAGTGGTAATTCAACCAGCCAGGGACCTATCACCACTCGTCTCGGTCAGGGATTGCGCCTCCTGTTATTCTCACTGTGATTGGTCAACCTATAATGATTGTCACTCCTGTTATTACACCCGAATGTCGTCACTGTAAGGGCCCTATTACACCAACAGATAATCGGACTGATTTTTTTTTAGCCAAAGCTAGGAATGGGCTATAAACAGAGAACAGGTAATAAAGGCGTGACTGAGATTTCTCTTTTCTAATCCATTCCTGGCTTTGGCTGCAAAAATCTGTCACATAATCTGTTAGTGTAATAGGGCCTTAGTGTAGGTTAAAATTTAAAAATTCACTGCTAAACTTCAAAGCCCTATAACACCCTGGTTGGCTACTGTATAGGAGACTATTTGGAGGGTGGGCTACTATATAAGACACTATTGGGGGGGGGGCTGGCTACTATATAAGACACTATGGGGAGAACTGGCTTCTACATAGGAGACTATTGAGAGATCTGGCTACTTTCTAAGACTATTGGAGAGAGCTGGCTATTATAGAAAACTACAGGGGAGGGGTGGTATTGCATAAGAGACTATTTTAGGGGCTGGCTTCTATATAAGAGGCTATGGGAGAGGGTTGGTATTGTATAAGAGACTATTTGGGGGGCGGCTGAGCACAGTTATGACGCGGCGGAGGGGGGGCGGTGGCAGCGATTCGGTGGTCCGTCCGAAGATGACGTTTGGCACAAGATGGCGGACGGCCTCGACACGGATCAGGTAATGTATAATGCACCACATACTTCCGGGTACATGGGCGGGGGTGGTGGGACACGGGAAGGGGGCGATTCACAGACATAACATACATTACAAAGTTGTTATAACTTTGTAATGTGTGTTATTCTGTGAATAATTTTTTAGCGCCGCACTACCCCTTTAAGATCTAAGGTGGAAATATGGTCTAAATTGCCAATCTCAATGGTCGACAGGGCAGGAATAATTAAAATGGTAGTCCTCCCCCAGGTTCTGTATTTTCTGAACTGCTCCCCAATATGGATCCCTGAGAGCTTTTTTAAGAAACTAACTTCCCTTCTGATTTTTTGGATCGGGGCAGGAAAAAAGCTTGAATCAAATATATAACATGGACGCAACTGTGGGGAGAGGGAGGTCTCGCCTTGCCAGATTTCCAGCTCTACTTTCTGGCTGTGGGAGCTCGGGATCTGGTGATGTGGAGAACCTCCCCAGTGGTGGAATGGATGATGTCGAGCTCTAGTGTAAAATATAATAGTGCATGTCAAGCGGCGGAGGCAGGATTTGGGAGTTTACAAGTTCCATTTTCTTATGTTGGTCTATACACCAGGGTTTGGAAATCACTTAAGAAGATTTGCAGGGTCAGGGGAAGTTTCATGTATACCCCATTTGGGGCAATAAAAATTTTGGAGAGTTTTTTAAGATAATAGACAATCAATTTTGGGTTAAAAGAGGGGTTACCACGATTGCGCAAATAGTTTGTGATAGCCAGATTCGGCCATTTGAGGAGTTTAAAAAGATGTTGGCTACTGTTGCTCCTGCCCTGGCCTCCATATAGGCTACTGCTGGGCCTTCACTGGCCTCCATGTTGGCTACTGCCGCTCCTGCCCTGGCTTCCATGTTAACTACTGCCGCTTCTGCCCTGGCCTCCATATAGGCTACTGCTGGACCTTCACTGGCCTCCATATTGACTACTGCTGCTCCTGCCCTGGCCTTCATGTTGGCTACTGCCGCTCCTGCCCTGGCCTCCATGTTGGCTACTGCCGCTCCTGCCATGCCCTCCATATAGGCTACTGCTGGGCCTTCACTGGCCTCCATATTGACTACTGCCGCTCCTGCCCTGGCCTCTATGTTGGCTACTGCAGCTCCTGCCCTAGCCTCCATGTTGGCTACTGTTGCTCCTGCCTGGCCTCCATGTTGGCTACTGTTGCTCCTGCCTGGCCTCCATGTTGGCTACTGTTGCTCCTGCCTGGCCTCCATGTTGGCTACTGTTGCTCCTGCCTGGTCTCCATGTTAGCTACTGTTGCTCGTGCCTGGCCTCCATGTTAGCTACTGTTGCTCCTGCCCTTGGCTCCATGTTGACTACTGCTGTGCCTGCCCTTGCCTCCTTGTTGGCTACTGCTTGGCCTTAACTGGCATCCATGTTGACTACTGGTATGCCTGCCCTTGCCTCCATGTTAGCTACTGCTGGGCCTTAACTGGCATCCAGGTTGACTACTGCTGTGCCTGCCCTTGCCTCCATGTTGGCTACTGCTGGGCCTTAACTGACATCCATGTTGACTACTGCTGTGCCTGCCCTTGCCTCCTTGTTGGCTACTGCTGGACCTTAACTGGCAACTATGTTGACTACTGGTGTGCCTGCCCTTGCCTCCATGTTGGCTACTGCTGGGCCTTAACTGGCATGCATGTGGATTACTGCTGTGCCTGCCCTTGCCTCCATGTTGGCTACTGCTGCTCCTGTCTGGCCTCCATGTTGACTACTGGTGTGCCTGCCCTTGCCTCCTTGTTGGCTACTGCTGGGCCTTCACTGTCATCCATGTTGATTACTGGTGTGCCTGCCCTTGCCTCCATGTTGCCTACTGCTGCTCCTGCCTGGCCTCCATGTTGACTACTGGTGTGCCTGCCCTTGCCTCCATGTTGGCTACTGCTGGGCCTTAACTGGCATCCATGTTGGTTACTGCTGCTCCTGCCTGACCACCATGTTGACTACTGTTGCTCCTGCCTGGCCTCCATGTTGGCTAATGCTGCTCCTGCCTTGCCTCCATGTTGACTATTGCTGCTCCTGCCTGGCCTCCATGTTGGCTACTGCTGCTCCTGCCTGGCCTCCATGTTGGCGACCGCTGCTCCTGCCTGCCCTCCATGTTGGCTACTGCTGCTCATGCCTGGCCTCCATGTTGACTACTGTTGCTGATGCCTGGCCTCCATGTTGACTACTGTTGCTGATGCCTGGCCTCCATGTTGACTACTGCTGCTCCTGTACTGGCCTCCATGTTGGCTACTGTTGCTACTGTCTGGCCTCCATGTTGACTACTGTTCCTGGTGCCTGGCCTCCATGTTGACTACTGCTGCTCTTTCGCTGCATTTGTGAACTTTTTTCTGCATAGACCCAGGAATGGTGAATTTCCTGCATAGACCCTGTAATGGTGAATAATGAAGTCTAAAAAAAAAATTGACTTTGAAATATCGAAAAGATAATGATGTTACTGACATGTAGAGCCCTAAATTCAACCAAATACACTACCCCCGTATCATATAGATGCTTTAAACTATGAAATCCGAAGAAATCCGAAAGTCGGTCGAACCAAACTTTCCTAAAAAATCCGGAAGTCCAGTTGGAACAAACTTTTGAAAAGTTCGCTCATCTCTAGCTGTCACATCAGTACGCAATGACAACAAAGTTAAATGTGTGGTATAAAAACGGATACAAGTTATTTTAAGCCATTTCACAAAAATAATACTAAACTAAAAAACTGTACATTAGGGCACCAGGTATACACACGAAAATATATCAAATAAATATAAAGTAGAAGAAGTTGTAAAGACAATGGAGCTGTTTTGCTGTGAAATAACATCCAGACTGCGACTAGGACACATTGTGGCTGTAGGCAGAGTTATATATAAACATGGTGGCACAGCTCTTTAAATGATGAAACAATCTACCTGCTTTTAGGGTCCTGTTACCCCAGGGTGCAACACTGCTCACAAAAACTGCATGTTAGAAAAACACGGCCACTATCTTCCAGAAATAGCAACACTCTTGTCCCCAGTTTGGGTTTGGTTTCGCAGCTCAGTTCCATTGAAGTGATTACTCTACCACACAAAGCCTGGGGGCAGGGGTGGTGTTTTTCCTTAAAGGGAAACAATCAGCATGATTGTGCCTATATGGTTCCCAGCAGCACAGTATAGATCATGGGTCTCCAAACTGCGGCCCTCCAGCTGTTGCGAAACCACAACTCCCATCATGCCTGGACAGTTAAAGCTTTGGATTTGGCTGGCCAGGCATGATGGGAAATGTCGTTTTGCAACAGCTGGAGGGCCGCAGTTTGGAGACCCATGGTATAGATTTACTGTGAAGCTCGCACAAGGTGTGGATGATGTTGAGAGAGAAAGTATAACAGCACTCTTAAGGCCCTATTACACGAAATGATTATTGGCCGTATTCAGCCGATAATCGTCTTATGTAATAGAAGACAACGATCAGCCGACATGAATGATGTCGGCTGATCGTTGCGGTCGTTTGTCTTTCAACATATTGAAAGACAAAGACCAGGACAGAAACGATCTGCTGCCTTCACTCTATGGAATAGGAGCAGAGACAGCAGACCACGCTATCCTCTATGGACTGCCCGGACAATCTAGCGATCACCCAGGCAACCCCCCCCCCCCCCCCCCAGTAGCTCCTTGCGGCCCTCCGGCTCTCACCCGCTTGCTGCTGACGCACGTAATAGCGGCGCCAGCAAGAGGAGAACGGGGAGCAAACAAGCGCTGACATTGCTCATTTGCTCCTCAACATGGCCCTGTGTAATAGGGGCTTTACACGCAGTACTATCCTCCATGGCTATAGCTTGCGAGAAGGACCTATTCTTTCACCAGATTTAAACAATGGTATATCCAGGTGCAGCCAACAATTTTCTGTGAATTGCAAATGCTAGCCGTGACCATGCCTTGGCCAGTAGCACTGTGTCCATGAGTGTCCTAAACACAAGTGGGTGGCAGCCAATAGTTGCACGATTTTGTATGAGAAACCTTGTGCTGCCATGGTCTATCATGGTATGGCCACTTGTGTGGCTTCACCCTAGATAGATACTCCTCCTCCTCCTCCTTCTTGCAGTTTACATAGGGCGACAACTCCATTTCGGGCCGTTATTCTGCCAGCAGCTAATAGCGTTCTTCACGGTTCAGGCCAGAAAACCACTACTGTAGCAATGAGTCAATTACGGCTTCTGGTTTTGATGAACGCTTCCTGCAAAGAAGGAAAGGGATATACTTTGATTATTTTTTATAAAATCTGATAATATCAGTATAAAATAGATGGATATCACTTCTTTACATTGTAATTCTGAATGTAACACCTACATGTTGTATACATTTTCAGAAGGTTAGTGTAAATAATAGGAGACCTGCGGGAAGGAATTTATAAAAGGCACTACTAGGTTTTTACATTTTTTTTTTTTAAAAAACCCCAAAACACAGCACCTCTTACACCACATACAGATTGATCGTTCAGAAGCAGTTGGCTGTGTAAAGTTGGCGCTGGGTTAACTTCAATGGCAGTTGGGCTGCAGTAACCAGACTCAACCACTACACAATGGACGGTGCCAACTGCCTACAGCTGTTTATTTTATGGGCTGCCAGGTGTTGGCAGACACTGACAGGTTAATGTGTTTTTCCCACTAAATTTAATAGAATACAATTGGCAATTTTTTAGGGCCCAATTACAGTGTAGGAACACAGTTTTAAAGGGGTAGTTCAGCAAAAAAAGAATTCTTTCAAATCAACTGGTACCAGAAAAGGCCAGAGATTTGTAATTTACTTCTATTCAAACTCAAAAAATTTTTTTTTTTTTTTTTTTTTTAATTTTTTTTTTTTTTTATATTTAATGTTTGTTTTTGGGTGTGGGAGGAAACCGGAGTACCCGGAGGAAACCCACGCAAACACGGAGAGAACATAGAAACTCTTTGCAGATGTTGCCCTTAGTGGGATTTGAACCCAGGACCCCAGAGCTGCAAGGCTGCTGTGCTAACCACTGAGCCACCGTGCTGCCTCAAGTCTTCTAGTACTTATAATCTTTATCAGCTGCTGTATGTCCTGCAGGAAGTGGTGTATTCTTTTCAGTCTGACACAGTGCTCTCTGCTGCCACCTCTGTCCCTGAAAAGAACTGTCAAATGCAGGAAAGGTTTTCTATGGTGATTTACTAGTATGGAAAGTTCCTGTCACGGACAGAGGTGGCAGCAGAGAGAAATGTGTCAGACTGGAAAGAATACACCACTTCCTGCAGGACATACAGCAGCTACCAAGTACTGGAAGACTTGACATTTTTAAATAGAAGTCATTTTCAATTCCACTGGTGGTAAAAAGATATACAGATTTGTAAACATTTTTTTTCTCTGGAGTATCCCTTTAATTACTGTAGTGTCTTAGCCTTTCCAATTTAACAACAATGACCCATAACACCAGTTGTCTTGGCCACTAAAACCTTTCACAGATACATGTATACATATAGAAACACTAAAGTTAAACGTGCTGTAGTGCAGGAACTGTGAGACTACATCAGAGAATTCTAGCAATGGAAATCACAGACTGGCCTGGGTGTGAATCACTTTACTTTAATATAAAAATTTCTGTGCTTTTAAGATAAATGTTTTCTCCACGTGGTTTTACCAAACAAAGTCTAAACAGAAGCACTGCAACCAGTATAACAAATCCCCTGGGGATTCCGGCATCACATTATATTTATAACCTATTATACATATAACCTGCTTGAGTTGAGTGAGATGAAACGCTGCCATCTGGGGTGAATATGGGTGAACAAACAAAAACGGAAACTGGTGGCAATGTTTTTTATTCCTTGGAGACAGTCATCCATTTATTGAACTCCATGGGGGAGATTTATCAAAGGGGTGTAAAGTAGAATTGTCTCAGTTGCCCCTAGCAACCAATCAGATTTCACCTTTCATTTTCCAAAGAGTCTGTGAGGAATGAAAGGTGGAATCTGATTGGTTGCTAGGGGCAACTGAGCCAGTTTCACTTTCCACCATGTTTGATAAATCTCTCCCTATGTGTTTCTCAAGGAAACAAGCCTGGTACAGTATGATTCCCTATAACATGAAGACGTTTGACCAGAGGTATATGGTTTACAAGCTGATGGCACAGGGCACTGAACTGCAGAGCAGGATGATAACTGAGCAGTTCTAACGTTACCTGATATTCCTGTGGAATAAAATTATTAATGATGATCATCTGAAGCCATAGTGCTTGCATTTTTACACCTACAGACCCACATGAGCCCTTATTTTTTGCGTCAGTAATTGTACTTTGCAATGGCAGACTTAATTTTTGCAAAAAAATATGCAGCGAAACCAGAAAAAAAATTATATGCAATAGAAAAAAAAACTCAATTCTTTTTCTTTGGGGGGGGGGGGGGGGCTTCCCTTTTACGACATGTGTCCTATGGAAAAACTGACATGTTATATATGTTCCTCCAGTCAGTGCGTTTAAAATGATATTTAACATGTATAACTTTTATATTATCTGATGGCTTGTAAAAAATTCAAATAATTGTTAACAAATATATGTTACTTAAAATCACTCTATTTCCATGCTAATAGCGCTTTTATCCTTTGGTTTATGGGGCTGTGTGAGATGTCATTTTTTGCGCCATGATGTGTACTTTCTATCGGTACCTTGATTGCGCATATGCAACTTTTTGATCGCTTTTTATTACAATTTTTTGGGATTTGATGCAACCAAAAATGCCCAATTTTGCACTATGGGATCTTTTCACGCTTACGCGGTTTACAGTACGTGATCAGGAATGTGATAAATTAATATTTTGAGCGATTACGCACGCGGCGATAGCAAACATGTTTATTTATTTATTTTTATTTATAACCTGGGAAAAAGGGGGGTGATCCAAACTTTTATTAGAGGAGGGGGCTTTTTAGTAATAACACTTTTTTTTTTACACATATACTAGAAGCTCTCTGGGGGACTTCTAGTATAAACTTACTGATCTCTCATTGAGATCTATGCAGTATAGTTATACAGCATAGATCGATGAGATCAGTTTTCTATTGCTTTAGAATGCAACAGAATGTCGAGCCGGGATCAGTGCCATTACGGCGCAGACCCCGGCCGATGCCGCATGCAAGGATCCACACCACTAGACACCAGGGAAGGCTAAAATAAAGTATTCAGATGCAGCTGTCAACTTTGACAGCTGCATCTGAATACTTAATTAGTGGGCACGGCAATCAGTTACATCCTCGTGCGGGAAGGGGTTAAAACCGTGCAAGGACAACTAAGCCTAAGGCTACAGTTACACGTACATAGGACCAATGTTATTCAATGGCTCCGTTTACACATCCGTACATGAGTACAGGGCCGCGATCTGTGCCGCAAAAATAGGATCTTCAAGAGAATGATGTTTGACCTCAGGGAGATCAACCAAAACGCAGCAGAGACACCATCACGTTTATCAACGTCAGTGAGACACTGCAAAAATAGGACCTGCTGTAATGTGGACCGTAACTTGCGGCAGAACTTGCACAGCTTGCAGAACTACAACTTCCATCATGCCCGATTGCAGGGCATGATGGGAGTTGTATTTCTGCAACCTTGATGGGTGTGTGTCGCGAGTGGCAGTGGCGGGTGGTTGCCGCGGGGGTGGTATTGGTGCCGCGGGGGTTGGCGGGGCACTGCTCAGGTCCGGGAGGTGGGTGGGTGTCCGTGCTGCTGAGGTACAAGGAGGGGAGGAGGAGACAGCAGGAGGACGGGACACACCAGGAGCAGCGGCAGAAGGAGGCCTGGGGGAGCAGACTCCTGAGGTCCGGTGAGTGGAACTCCGGACGCTTTCCTGATGAGGAAAGCGCCCTGGGCTCGGGACGCTCCCATAGACCGGTTCTAAAAAATCAGGTTCTGTTTTCCTGAAAGAACACCCTTCCGGAAAAATCCGGAAGGGTGTCCGTGTCTAATGAAAGTCTACGCATCCGGAAATCTGTCCGGATTTTCTGATAGAAAATCTGGGTGGTTTTTCCAGACATGTTAAGGGGGCGTTAGCAGTGTCTCCTACTAAAAGAAAAAAAAACTGGATGCTATACATTCATAATGTTGTATGAAACCAAAATAGGCCATAGAAAGCTAGGAAGCATATAGATGTAATGGAGGTGGATGGGAGTGTTACTGTGATGGGTAATTTAAAACCTAGTCATTTGCCATCACTTCTTATAATGAGAATGTTCAAGCATAAGACGTTACATGAGTGTACATTCAGCGATGCATCATCACTATCTGGAGGAAAGGTCTGAGTCTACAATAAACCAATTTCCTATTGACATTTTGATAAATGATTTAATGTCTGATCTTAATCAAAGCAACAAAATGGGTACCCCCCCCCCCCCCACCCCCGACATGAAACGCTTGAAAGGCATAGTGACTTTTAATGCCTATAATTGTACAAAGTGTAATAGGGATTTCGATAAAACAACTTTTTATATTGATCACCTTATTGCCACTGGTTTCGCTTTATATAGCCCCCAGTGATCAGCTAGGGGAAGGTCCAAAAAGACATGTATTTCCCTGGCAGCACAAGTTACAAACCACCGTTGCAAGTGTCCAGGAGATGGAATCTTCTTGTTAGGTGCCCAGAGTGCTTTGTATTGAGAGAATTCTCTCAGCTATGAATAAGCGTTAGCAGTTTCCTGACTGGATGCTACAGCTATCAGTCATCACTGAGAGGACAGGTCAGGAGCAACACCACCTGGGCACTAGCGGCAGAGGTGGCACAACATTAGGAATGGTTGGACTTCCCTCCCAGACCTCTGTATAGGTGCTATCAAAACTGCCAGCAGATCTCCACAAAATGGCCACCCATGTTTTACAATGCCACTGTTTGCAACACCTCTTCTCCTTGACCCTCTAGCAAGGGACCACATTCTATGATGTTCCACCAGAAAACTGCTTGTTCTTATGTGTAACAGGAAGTGGCCTGTCCTGTATCGTCTGACTTCCTGTGAATTACATAATTACAACACCAAACAGAACCCTCTGCCTCCCCCACCCGGCTCTATCTGTATGTCCTATTTGTAGAATACTCCTGCTATTTCTATTGTACTGATGCAAATCCATACACTGATTATTTGTACAATTATAAACTCCTCTGACTGGGAGGGGCGTGGCTTAGCGCTTGAGCAGAGCGGTCGCATGTGAGAACAGCTCCCGCTCCGTGCCCGTTTGTACCAGTCTCCTGAGCAAGATCCTGACCCCTGCCGGTGCCCAAATACTCCAGGCAGCCATGGGAAAGATAGGCAAGCAAGATTTCGGTAAGCCGAGGGTGCAACCCGGGCTGGAGAAGCTCAGAGATTATGCCCGCGAAGACAGCCAAGATGGCGCCGATGATCTACCTCCTGTGGCGCAGAGAGCAGCGGAGACTGACTCGGAGGCCGGCCCTTCTTCTTCAGTGAGCGCCGCTGAGCCCACGATGAGAGAACTGTTGCAGGCCATCACCTCATGTAAGTCTACGCTCACTGTTAAACTTGAGGAGGTGAAAATAGATGTGGGGCTCCTACGGCAAGACCTGCACAAACTTAGGGGACGGATCACTCATGCAGAAGATCGCATATCCTCACTGGAGGACAATGTGAACCCGCTAGCTAACACAGTATCCTCCCTCGAATCACAGCTCACTTTATGCAAGCAGAAGTCGGATGACTTGGAGAACAGGCTCCGACGCAATAACGTCCGCATTATCGGAATGCCTGAAAGAGTAGAGGGGCAAAACCCCACGGCGTTTGTGGAAACATGGCTTAAAGAGACATTTGCTGACACTGCTTTCTCTGTTGCCTTTACCGTGGAAAGAGCACACAGGGTGCCGGCGAGACCCCCTCCCCCAGGCGCCGCGGCCAGACCACTGCTTGCACGCATCCTTAACTGCAATGACAGGGATCTTATCCTCCGCGCTGCCAGACGTAAGGGGGATATAATACATGACAATGTAAAAGTGTCCATTTTCCCTGACTTTTCGGCAGAATTGCAGAAACAGAGAGCCTCATATACCTCTGTGAAGGCCCGCCTCAGAGATCTTGGTGTGGCTTACTCCATGGCATATCCAGCACGCCTCAGAGTAGTGGATGGTGACCGCGCAATTTTCTTCAATTCTCCCCTGGAGGCCGATGACTGGGCCAGAAGACAGAGGCGACGTTCTCCCCGCCCGGGATAACCCTTCGGTGACGATCCCTGTTACAACACATTTCCTGGACATTCACAGATGAGTAATGCCTGATACTACATGCAACACGGAACCTGCCTTATGTTCACCAAGTTACTGGTTGCCTCATTGTTGGGCTGGTAGGGGCCCTATGCCCGCGTATCGATGATGGGCACTACCCCATTAATAGAGCCACTCTTATGTTATCAGATAACATCACCTACTTGCTCCTCCTTCAGCTTATTCTGAGTGCCCTAATATATGTGTCCTATGGACTATCCGAGGACAATGTTAAGTTCAGTTATCAGTTTATACAGTTTCAGGTTCATGTCTTTCCCCAAGCACTGGCTGAAAGGGATATATTTGACCAGCACAGAACATTGCTTATGGTAATTCAGGGATATATAACATCGGTACCATTGTCTAGACTACAAAATGGCTGATTTCGCAATGTTATCATGGAATGTCAGGGGCTTAGGGTCCCCCCAAAAAAGATCACTCATCTTCTCCCATATCCGCCAACACAATCCCCTAATCATCTGCCTGCAGGAAACACATATGGTCAGAGATAACGTCAGATTCCTGAATAAACCCTGGGTACAATGGCAGGCACACTCCTATCATACCTCATACTCGAGAGGGGTTTCTCTCCTAATACACCGCACGCTCCGTTGGGAGCCCATGGTCACTAAGGTAGACTCTCAGGGTAGATATATATTTGTCCATGCCTTTATAAACAATGTGGCGTACGTCATAATGGGAATCTACAATCCTCCCCCGGCCAATTTAGAGATTGTACATCAGGCCGTCGTGTTTGCCGCGGACTACCCGACTGCCAGGTGTATATGTTTCGGTGACTTTAACCTGGTGCCGGACGCATCTCTAGATAGACACGGCCCTGCCCCGCCCCGGGGCATGGCTGCGCCCCCTATGTCTAATGGGTCTCCTCTGGGACGGTTAACCGGGGAAGTGGGATGGATAGACGCCTTTCGGGCCCGCAACCCCACTCGTAAGATATTCTCCTGTTACTCACCTGGGAAACGAGCTCTCTCCCGCATAGACTTAGTATATTGCAATTCATCTATGTACACTGCCCTGCTAGATGTTTCTTATAAGGTCCGTGCGGTGTCAGATCACTCGCCCGTATTAGTGACTGTTAATGCGGCCTCCTTGGCTGGACCCAGAAGGTGGAGAGTACACCCCTTTTGGCTCCAGTTAATTGGGGACAATGATCGTAAACCGGATCAATTGGAGGAGTTCCTGGCCCTGCATGACAACTATGGTAACCCCTTAGTGTTGTGGGACACGCTGAAGTCGTTCTTGAGAGGATGTCTAAAATCTACGATATCCTTTATCAAGCGTGACACACCCAGGATGGAGAGAGAATTAGCGAACCAGTGTATGGCCCTGGAAGAGAGATATATTGCAGACCCTACCGATAATAACAGGCTCCAGTGGCTGGCCAAGGGTCGTGACTATATGCAACACCTTAATCTCAAACTGAATAGAAAATTGTTTTTTAACAAACAATTTTTCTTTGAACATGGTAATCAATCCAGCAAACTTCTGGCCCAATTAGTACACCAAAATTCTGCGTCACCAGCCATACTTAAGATTAAGTCAGAGGAGGGTGACATCCTTATAGAATCACCACAAATCGCGGCCAGATTTTCCCAATTCTATGATTCACTGTACTCCTCCCAAGTTAATTATTCCGAGGATGATTTATCAAACTATCTATCCACCATAGACTTCCCTCAGCTGTCTGAGGATGAGCGCTCCCTATTAGACAAAGAGATTACGCGGGATGATATCACTGAGGCACTTGGCGATCTTGCCACGGGGAAAGCGCCTGGCCCTGATGGCCTGCCACTGGAGGTACTGCGTAGGTATGCTGCGGAGTTACAAAAACCCATGCACCAGATGTATACTGAGGCCCTGCAGGTGGAGACTCTTCCTGGTTCCCTATATGATGCCACCATAGTGGTTATTCTAAAACCAGACAAGGACCCAGAGGATTGCGCCTCCTATAGGCCAATTTCTCTCTTAAATATAGATTACAAAATATTGACCAAAATACTTGCCAATCGACTGAATAGGGTCATATTGTCTATAATCCATAAGGACCAGGCGGGATTTATGCCCGGGAGATCAACTACAGACAACATCCGCAGGGTACAGGCTGCGGTCCAGACGGGAGTGGTGCTGGGTGGGGACTGGGCCTTGGCGTCACTTGATGCCGCCAAGGCCTTCGATTCCCTGGAATGGCCTTTTCTCTTGGCAGTCCTTAGGAGGTTTGGGTTTGGAGAGGTCTTCATTAAATGGATCTCGATCCTATATAAATCCCCTAAAGCTCAGGTCCTGGTCAACGGGGTTTGCTCCCCCCCCTTTGCTCTTGGCAGAGGAACCCGCCAGGGGTCTCCTCTGTCGCCGCTGCTGTTCGCAGTGGCGATAGAGGCTCTCGCTCTTTCCATCAGACAGGATGATACAGTGGAGGGCATGCCCTGCGGGGAGAGGGAGGACCGCGTGGGATTGTATGCGGATGACTTGGTACTATTTATGGCACATCCGGATACAATGCTACCATACCTCATCCATAAAATTGACACCTTTGGTGACTTCTCGGGTCTTAGAATAAATTGGGCGAAGTCAGTGTTCTGCCCCCTAAAACCTAGACGGTGGCCCGAGGAGGTGTGTGGTTTAAAGGTGGTTGACCACTTCAAATATCTAGGAGTGTTTATCTACAGAGATACTCAGAGAGTCCTGGCAGGGAATGTCCTCCCCCTACTGTCATATGTTAGGGATAAATTTAAGATCTGGAGCTCTCTCCCATTATCGGTGTCAGGGAGAATCAATCTGATTAAACTGATTATACTCCCCAAATGTCTGTATATCCTGCAGCATGCTTCTGTCCCTGTGCCGCTCACGTTTTTCAAATCCTTAAAATCTTTAATCCCAGCATTTGTATGGGGAAATCAGAGAGCAAAACTGCGCCTGACCACCCTACAGAGACCTAAGGATGAGGGTGGCTATGCACTACCGGACATCTATTTGTACTACTTGGCGGGTCAACTTAAACATATACGCCCCTGGGTATTGCCTGACGACTTACCCACTTCTGAATTCCGACTGGCACAATACTTGGGCATCCCTAACATCCGCCTCCTATTGGAGAGCCCCACTGGAGCGTGTAAACCATACCTACCCCTACACAGACTAGCGAGGCAGGTCTGGCATGCCGCCGGGAGGCTACACGGCTTCTCTGGTGTCATGGCGGACCTCCCTCTGTGGAACAACCCCAATTTCCCCCATTTGACCGCAAACTTAGACCCTGCCTTCTGGCGACTACATGGTGTTACCTGTCTACAAGACCTGTATGACTCTGGTACCTTAAAAACTTTCCTTCAGCTCCAAAATGAGTTCAACTTACCACGCACCTCCCAGTTCCGATACTTTCAGATTCGTCATGCCCTGAATGCTCAGTTCTCACCCCCCAGCCCGCCTATATCCGACTATCCCTTGATTGGTGTGCTACGGTCTCAAGGTCCGACTGGTCTCATTTCCACTCTATATACCCACTTGATCCAACTGAAGGTCTCCGGTTCTCCTCTGCCGGCAGAAACGTACTGGAAAACCTATATACCCACACTGACTGATGATGATTGGCAGGACATAATTTGCTCGCACACTTTAGCATCCCCGGCAGCCAATAACAAGATGACTCAAATGTTCATTATACACTGCTGTTACCTTACGCCAGTAAGATTATGTCGTATGGGCCGTTTGGCCACAGATGAATGCCATAGGTGCCATACACCTAAAGCTGATTTCTGGCATCTGATTTGGCAATGCCCATTTATCTCTGCATATTGGCAAGAGGTCATGGAGATAGTAACAGAGGTCCTGGGAAAACCAGTACCGGTGACTCCTATCATTTGTTTGTTCGGTGTGCTGGCAGAGGAGGACTGGACACACCACGAGCGTATATTCTTACGTGAAGTTCTATTCTTGACCCGTAAGGTGATTGGCTTTACGTTGGATGGACATGAGACCTCCCACGCTAACTAAGTGGAAGAAATTAGTCAACACGGTAGTACCATTCTCCCAAATAGTCTATATGAAACGGGGCCATCCTAATAAGTTTCGGAAGGTTTGGGGACCCTGGTGCGCTTCTACGCAAACGGCGTATACCGCCTCAAATTATAGGACTCTGAGAGATTCCCTTGAGGCCCGACTTTCCCCCTAGAACCATACTCGGGACAGACTCGTTCTTGTTTAGATAATGGATTTGTTCAGTTAAGTGCTAAGTTTATTTAATGTACGATTGTGACTTTCTTCTGTACAGTAATGGTCAACAGACCCCATGTAAGCAACTTTCTCAGTGAATGCAATGTTTATTGTACTCTTTACATTGTTAAATAAAAAGAATTTAAAAAAAAAAAAAAAAACTCCTCTGACTGACACTGCCAGTCTGTGTGCAGGTCCCCTAGTGTCCTGTCATGGAGCCTGACACTCATCTCCTGGTGCTAACGCTGGTGCACTGCACTGGACTGTCAAATCAGCAGGCTGTACCACCGGATCTGTCATGGCAGCTCTGAAGGCCTTCAGGATTCTGGGTGGTATGTATTGAACCCCTGTCTAGATCTCTTTATTGCTATTGATTGTGGCAGCTAGAATGTTAAGTGTCAGCTCCTGATGCACCCCAGACCCATAGTGTAATATACATAGAAAAAAGAATTTCGATCGAACTTTGTACAATGCTGGTGTAGTAGTTGTCTAACAACACAAGTTATACACTTTTATAGTAATTAACCCATTAAGGTCAAAGTCAATTTTTGTTTTTGCGCTTTTGCTTTTTCCACTTTATGTTTAAAAGGCCATAGCACTTGCTTTTTTTCACCTAGAGACCCACATGAGCCCTTATTTTTTGCGACACCAATTGAACTTTGCAATGACTAACTTTATTTTTCATAAAATATGCTGCGAAACCGGAAAAAAATAATTTGCGCTGTCAAATTGAAAAAAAAAAGGAATTTGTTTTCATTTCAGGGAGTTTTGTGTTTACGCCGTTCACCCAGGGGTAAAACTGACTTGTTATGCATGTTCCTCAAGTCGCTGTCGATACCTAGATTGCACATAGGTGACTTTTTGATAGCTTTTTATTACATTTTTTCTGGATTTGATGCGACTAAAAATGCACAATTTTGCACTTTGGAATTTTTTTGCGCTGACGCCGTTTACCGTGCAAGATCAGGAATGTGATAAATTAATAGTTCTGGCGATTACGCACGCGACGATACCAAATATGTTTATTTATTTATAAAATGGGAAAAGGGGGGTGATTTGGACTTTTATTAGGGGAGGGGGCTTTTTTTATTAATAAAAACACTTTCACTTTTTTTTTTTTACATTATCTAGAAGTCCCCCTGGGGGACTTCTATATACACAGCACTGTTCTCTCATAGAGATCAATGCTGTGTATATACACAGCAAAGATCAGTCACATCATTGATAGATTGCACTGGCCTGCTGCAGGCCATAGCAATCTAGAAGAACGGATGCGATCGCGGGGGGGGGGGGGGGGAGATCCGACCCACTAGACACCAGGGAGATTATGTATAAAGCACTTCAATGCAGCTGTCATGTTTGACCTCTGCATTGAAGTGCTTAGTTAGGTGGCGCGGCAACGGGACCCATGCCGGCTAATAGAGACGCTCTCCGGCTGCCAATCACAGGCGGGAGCAGCGCTGTTTAGAGCGGGGTCCTGGCGGGCCCCCTTTCTGAACTCCCCCCGCGTCACCATGACGTACCAGATACGTCATGGGACGCTAAGGGGTTAAACACTGGTTTAACATTAAACACCAAGATCAATTACAATGATCAATGTATATCTGTGGTCCAGCCACAATCTACAGCTACTGTAATATGGTCTTAAAGCATCAAGCAACACTGCAATAAATTATCTGAACAACTTGCCTCAGATTTTGCTGCCATTAACATGGTCCACACTTTCTTCAGTTTCTTGGTTTTACCCAGTGCCTCCTCCTTTAAGCTTGTGTATTTCTCCTCAATATCCAGCCGCTCTTGCTGTGCAAACACAAATATACCAAGAATAAATTGCAAAATTCCAAATAAATAAAAAGAGCTTTAAAGAGGACCCATAGCTAACCCAAAAAATGATATTCTAATAACAGGAGTGCACATCAGGTGATCGGCATGATAAACTCAGGGGATGTGTATTAGGCATACACACCCCTCAATGTACAGCACCCATACCCCCAGACTGTATAATTATGCCCATCACCTAATAGTCACTCTCATTATTATAACTGCAGTATTCACAGTAACATCTAACATGTCGAAGATTCCCGATTACACCAGGTATCACTCCTGAGAACCACTGTAACCCAGAGATACACTGACCAGCAGGGACATCCGACTTTTTTACTCCATAGACTCTAATGAAGCAAATGAACTGAATCTGGAAAACTAGGGAGGAGAAGTGCGCTTCCCTCAGGAGACCAAGCAGTAACTTTACAAAAAGGTCAAAATTTACTGCAAATAACAGTAACACTTTAAGTTATAGTGAAACTATAAACCCATGTAGAAATCGTAGTGAAGAAAGTGTCAATCCAGCACTACAGTAGTCAATTAAAACTTGTAGCTTTACTGCATATGAAAGGTTAAAACTCTATGACGGAAGCAAAAAAAGAGTAGGACAACGCGTTTTGTCTGCATGTGCGCTTAATCAGGTCACCTTCAGCTCTATGATTTCTACATGTCTATAGGTCAGGTTTGCGAGTATGCTTTGTGACCTGTACAAAGGGAGAGAGTAGGTTCAACTCTTATCTATATACTGGTGTCACCTTTTACTGTAAGGGCTCTATTACACCAACAGATGTCTAACAGATTATCTGACAGATTTTTTCAGCCAAAGCCAGGAATGGACTATAACCAGGGAACAGGTGTTAAAGCAAAGACTCCTTTGCTCCTCTTTTCAAATCCATTCCTGGCTTTGGTTAATAAAAATCTGTCAGACTTCTGTTGGTGTACTTGGGCCCTAATTCTGCACACATCACTTCCTAGCAGTCACCTCTTTATCATCACAGACAGAACACGAAGTCTCAACGATTTTGGCTTAGTGGTCAGAATGAAAGTTGCATGATTTAACAATCATTTTCTATTTTCTGATGACAAATTCCCTTTATGTTATTAATGAAAATGCATAAACTCATGTGATGGCTACTGCTGTGACTTGATGATGATGAAGATGAATAATGATAATGAAGATGATGATTAGTATTATTATTGTAGATGGTAACACTGTTCATTTCCCCATGGCCTCTATTGGGCAATAACTCCTAACCACAACCTCCTTTTCTTCCAGCTCTCTTCGCAGCTTCTCCGCTCTCCTTCTTCGCTCTTCATGCTCCTGATTTGATTCATCCAATAGTTTCTCCTGTTCCTCTGCCTTGGCCAACAAATCTACCCCTCCAACGATAACCTCTCTCTCCAGAGCGGATAGCTTCTCAAGGAGAGACTGATGTTCCTGTCTACAAGAAAAAGGCAATAAGAACATTACATTTATGACCTGTACACCTGTTCCCACATTAAGAATTTTGGAAAGTCAGAACAGCAGAATGCATATTTGATAGATTCCATCCCCTCCTCAGTTGATCTTGATGGACATGTGTCTTTTTTTCAACCATGCTAACTACGAGTATGTGCAAACTGAGGAAATTTACGGAAAAACAGTCACGGAATCCGCCGATCGCGTTCAATCTTTGGAAAGATGGCGGAATCCGCCCACGCATAGAATGGAGTCTATGACACGGGCGGAGACGTGTGCTCCCACCACAGTCAGCGAGCAGCAGA